>NW_023415811.1:0-26472 GCF_013373865.1 Monomorium pharaonis | reverse complement strand
AGAGAGAAGATCACGGGAGGCGGCAAAAAAAAATATCCATTAGTAATAGGAAGGAGAGTATGTGATCATGTACAATCTTGCACATCGACAAAACGTATAAATATAGTAACAGTGATAGACGGATCGGTTGTTCTCGCGCAGGCGTGAGGCTTCAATAAAGCATCATCTCCTTCCTATTACTAATAGATACTTATTGAAGCCTCTCGCCTGCGCGAGAACAACCGATCCGTCTATCACTGTTACTATATTTATACGTCGTGTGCAAGATGTACGATCAAAGATCTCCTTCCTATTACTAATAGATATTTTATTGAAGCCTCACGTGATGTGCTTGCGCGAAAACAACCGGTCCCTCTATCAACACTGATATTAAAGTTATTTGTCCGTGTCGTATGCAAAATGTATATATACATCCGTATGAAATGTATTTTCAACTTCAAATTAAATTAAATTATATACTTATATACTTACATTATCTTTATTCTCGAGCGTGCTACGTGCATATAGTGTGTAAATAATATAATTATGCAAATAGTTATTGCAGTTTATGTTTTATATTTTTCTCTTGATATTATATATTTTGTTATATTGTATTTGCAGTTTTAAATGTTAAAAAATATTTTGCTTCATATTAATTTAATTCGCATTTGTAACAATGAAAATGTACGTAGGCACATACGTATTATATGCTACTTTTGTTATATATATGCATTTATGGCTTATATCGTGTAATACGTTGCGTATTATATAATTAAGATTAATCATTTTTATGTTTTAATATAAAAATATACGCAGAAGAGGCAGTTATTGAGTGTGACGCGACTAAAGAAATAACGTGACACTACTTCTAGCGCAGCACCTATAGCGCGAGATTACTATCTCGTTTTGCTAATAATGAGAATGATGGAACCCATATGTTATTATATATGGGTGGATTCGGCTTTTAATGCTCTTTAATTTTTGTCCTACAAAATTTTTAAAATGTTGAAAAAAAGGGATGGGGGGTGGGTTAAATTAAAAAATTTGAAATTTTTAAAAAATATAAATATACTGTTGTAAAGAGTATAAAATGCCATAAAACTTTCGTATAGAACATTTTTTCATAAACCTTATATTTTCAAAGATATTCGCAAAAAACGAAAAAATGCGTTATTTTCGAGGGTGGTTTCAACCCCTAAATGTCGAGATACGCAGATAAAAAAAAATATGGGTCTAATATTTTCTTATGTTCTATAACATATCCGAAGCTCATTAAAATCGGTGAGGGACAGTTCTGTCCGTTCCCTTGTAAATGAAAGATCTATACAAGATATCTTAACCTCTTCCTGGCCAGAAGTCTTATAAAACTTATAATTAAATTTACGGAAAATACAACATATTCATTTAGCTAAAATTATTTCTTTTAACATAATACATGCATTTATTTCGAAATAATTTGATATATATGTTACTTTAATGACACTTTATATACTGTCTCATGCTTCATAAAGTGCAACATAATTATATTTTTATATACATATGTTAAACACTTTTATTGCAAATGACGCTAAACAATCATTTTAACAATAAATAGTAATATAAAGTTCAAATACAACAAAAAATATTCACTTTTTTCGAACTAAAAGCCTAATAATATTAGGCGTTAGAGTGATGTTATCTTCTTCGTAGTTTATTTCACTGACAAAGACAAAAATGTTTTAGTATTAAAATTTAAAAAGTCGGCCATAAAAGGGTTGATTTTCTAGAGGTTTAAAAATGTTTTTTATATATATATCTTGAAGAGCAATTCTAGAATTGCTTTAAGATATCTATAAACGTCATTATATATTTAATTATTACTCAACATTAAAAAAAAAGACATTTTAAATCATAATTTAGTTCATGTAGCGGTGAAACATCCGCCACAATACAATATGCACACGCGTGCAGCATCTACAGTCGTGATGTAGTTTGCGGAATCGCCGCTATAGACGACGCGATGCTGTCTTTCTCGTGATATAATTTACATTCTGAGAGCTATATAAGAAGATCACTTACGGTGATGGATTAACTTATTACGATAGCAATCGTAGTAAGCTCTCAACTCTCTTAGAACCTACGTAATAAATTTTTTGTATCCTATGGAGAATTCCACGGGTCTTCTCGGAGAAAGCTCTCTGAGCCTCCGCATAAATGTATAAACCTTTATAAATGTCTAAAAAAAATTCTAAAAAAGGTCTTCAAGACGTACAAAAGACATCTTTATGATGTCTCATATAGATTTTTTGGATTTCTAAAAGACATCTTTTAGATATCTTTAAGATATCTTTTAGATTTCTTCAAGATATTTTTTAGATTTCTTCAAGATGTCTTTTAGACATCGCCAGATATCTAAAAGATATCTCAAACTGTTGCATGAGACATCTTTTAGATCGCGAAAAGATATCTTTTCGTAAAAAATGCGAGATATCGCAAGATGTCTTTTAGAAATCTAAAAGACATCTTTTTGTCTATATCTTTTGTCTATATAGGAATATTCATCAAAGTTTTACAATAACAATTTTGCATGTATTACATTCAAGTTTTACTAAAACTATATATAAAATGAAGTATTTTTGTAATACTGTTCTTTTAAACAATTTTTTTAATATCTATATTGCCATAACAGTAAAAAATATTTGTTTAAAAAAAATATATTTATAAATAAATTTTATAAATAATTAAATGTGGGGAAAAGTTGCAAAAAATGAATACAAAATCTTGAACTGACGTGTGAAAACATTTTTCATGCCTTAAACCAAGCAATATTTTAGAAGGGAAACTAGCTATGGAATTTTGTCTGTTTTGACGGATCTAACCCTACCAAATTTTGGCTAACTTTCACGAATTAAATAAAATGTGTTTGGATCACTCATGTTACGTTCGGGTGTGTTTTCGCGTGCCTGAAATCGCGCGCGGTGAGTCAGGCGCGCGTGTCGTGTTTCATACGCGTATAGTTGCGCGTAAGAACAAGAGAGAGACAGAGAGAGTGTTCGTTGGAGAAGGGAGCTTGCGCTACTGCAAGGACGTTGCTGTGTCGTTGGCCGAGCGGTAATACCGCGGCACCGGGAGAAGAAAAGAAAAAAAATAAAGATAAAAGAAAAGAGAACACATGAAATTTTTTTTTATTCGCTTATTGTGAGGTTTATTTATATGTTTTGGATACGATGGATATCTTTCCAATTTTCTTTATAGTATATTTAGGCTGGGGGAGTGGAAGAGGTGTCGGATCCACCGGTTGACTATATTTTGTTGGTGGTTTCCGCGTTAGCTGGGACGGATTTTTCGTGGCTGACGCGTCGGGAGCGCTCAGGAGGTTTAGTAGTTGTCCCAGGGAGAGCTTACGGAAGCCGATTCCTCTGGGGGATTACTAGGGCTCCCGTTTTAGTCCGCTCCAAAATGTTTACGATTTCGTCGCCGCGGATTTTGGGGCCGGGAAGGCGCGCACGATCAGGAGCGTATGTTGGTGGGGGCCCGCGTTAGTTAGGCCCTAAGGCGTGGGTCCTCGGTTTCTGAAGAAGACGAGGGCTCCTCGATATACCCCATGTTTAAAAACAGAAGGGTCAAACTCGCCGTCCTGATAAATCTGACGCCGTAGCCTTTTTATTTGGTAGGCCCTTCCGGCTCGACGTCCCCTGCGTTTTCGGGCCATCTAGTATGAGTATAATAATAGAGAATAAACATTTTTTATATGCACTCACTCGAAATAAAAGCGGTACACCTAAAATTTATCAAAAAATCACTGAACTTCCAATGACGATAACTACGCGAGTAATAAAGATAGAAAGGTTTTTAAAAAAAGAAATTAAAGCTTCAAATGTCTACTTTAAGAATCGATTTATTAAAATTTTGTGTGATAATTTTTTTCAAAATGGCGTATGACAAAGCGAGAGCATGCGAAATTGAGAATTATTGGTCCAAGTTTGCGACGATCCATGGCGTGAGGCAAGTATCGCAACTTAATTGGATAAAAAGCATGCGATAGAACAGAGTCTCCCCTTCAAAATGCTTTTTTACTCGTCTCGATACGATGATTTTTCGCTGAGATACGCGCATTTAAACTAAAAAACTGCCTTTTTATTCAAATGCGCATATCTCAGCGAGAAATCATCGTATCGAGACGAATAAAACAGCATTTTGAAGGGGAGACTCTGTATTATCGCATACTTTTTATTCCATTAAGTTGCAACACTTGCCTCTTGTCATGGATCGTCGTCAACTTGGACCAATATTTCTCAACTCAGACCAATATTTTTCAATTTCGCGTGTTTTCGTTTTACCATCCGCCATTAAAAAAAAACGTATCACACATAATTGTGATATAAAATTTGTTTAAGTGGCAGACCGAATCTTGAAAATGCTTCTTGGAAAACCCTGCTAGCTGCATTAAGTGCTGAGATATTTAATTTTGAATGTTTAGCAATGCTCAATTTTAACTATTGCAAGAATAACATTTCCCGGTTTCGGTAACAACTATGGTATTTTAAAGCTCGAAACCGTCCTCGGATTGTGAGCGTTCGACGTATATGTGGATATGTGTTGCGTAACTGATGAATCACGGAATTTTACAACTCCAGACTCACATTAACACAAGCAAATCTGAGTAGTTATGTGAACGAAGCTTCCCAATTAGGGAATTTTGATATTCGATTTTACTGTCATATGTAATAAAATAAGCGACTTTCATCTGACTATTTCTTATTAAAAAAGGTTTTACCGTTGGCATTAGCGTTACCCAATGTGGGGAGGGTCTCGTTAGCGCACATTTTGATAGCGCACAACCCGATAGCGCACATCCCGATAGTGCACAGATCAAAATAGACACAACAGGCTGAGTGAAACGGATACAGTAACAAACGGACACAGTGCGAAACGGACAAGATAACAAACGAACTTACCACATAGGTTTGCGACTTTCCAGGGCACCCCCACTGACGGGGTAGGTGCGGGAAAGGGAGCGAAGCCCCCTTGCATCCACTGCGCGCGCGTGTGTGTGTGTGGCCACACTTTGTACTGTACCACATGAGTTTGCGACTTTCTACGCGTAGCGAGGCCCCACACTCCCTCCTCTCCCTTGTTTATATTCGACTACATTTAGTAAACATTACATGCCTATAGAATTTCATTGAAAACTTTGCACAAATTAATTTTTGTCTGATTGACACTGTCTGTTTGTTACTGTGTCCGTTTTATTCAGCCTGCTATGTCCATTTTGATTTGTGCGCAACTGGGACTCACTCGCGCTATTGAGATGTGAGCTATCGGGATATGCGCTATCGGGTTGTGCGCTATCGGGATGTGCGCTATTGGGAATTTACTAAATTTTTATGTGTGTTATCGGGATGTGCGCTGTCGAGATAATGCGCTTTTTACTTTGTGCGCTATCAGACTAATATGCATTTTTTTACTGTGCAATATCAGGACGTGTGCTACCGGGAATTTACTAAATTTTTATGTGTGCTATCGGGATGTGGAGCTGATAAAGCTCAATGAACTTTTTCTACGTGGTAAAATCGAATATCAAAATTTTTTAATGAGGAAGCTTCGTTCACATAACTATTCAGATTTGTTTGTGTTAATGTGAGTCTGGAGTAGTAAAATTCCGTGATTCATCAGCTACGCAACACATATGCACATATACGTCGAACGCTCACAATCCGAGGATGGTTTCGAGCTTTAAAATACCATAGTTGTTAGCGAAACCCGGAAATGTTATTCTTGCAATAGTTAAAATTGAGCATTGCTAAAAATTCAAAATTGAATATCTCAGCACCTAATGCAGCTAGCAGGGTTTTCCAAGAAGCATTTTCAAGATTCGATCTGCCACTTAAACAAATTTTATATCACAATTATGTGTGATACGTTTTTTTTTTAAATGGCGGATGGTAAAATGCGCATTTGAATAAAAAGGCAGTTTTTTAGTTTAAATGCGCGTATCTCAGCGAAAAATCATCATATCGAGACGAGTAAAAAAACATTTTGAAGGGGAGACTCTGTTCTATCACATGCTTTTTATCCAATTAAGTTGCGATACTTGCCTCACGCCATGAATTGTCGCAAACTTGGACCAATATTTCTCAATTTCGCATGCTCTCGCTTTGTCATACGCCATTTTGAAAAAAATTATCACGCAAAATTTTAATAAAACGATTTTTAAATAGACATTTGAAGCTTTAATTTCTTTTTTTAGAAACCTTTCTATCTTTATTATTCGCGTAGTTATCGTCATTAGAAGTTCAGTGATTTTTTGATAAATTTTAGGTGTACCGCATTTTTTTCGAGTCAGTGTATCTATATATATATATATATATATATATATATACACGTATATATATATATATATGAAAAGAAAAAAATAAGAAAGTGAGTACGCGGGGGCGGAAACCAAGAAAAAGATAAGAATATGCGGTGATCCCTTTCTTTTTTGGGCACCCGGGATCCGTGGGAGGATCGGCAAGCAATGCTATTAAGTTGTGGGCTGAGAAGAGAGAGAGAGAAGGTGGTTTCGAGGCTCCAACTGAAAAGAATCGCCCTCAGGGAAGCGCCAATTTAGGGGGAGGAATAAATAGGGCCTGAAAAAAGTCGTCCTCAGAGAGGCGCCAATTCAGGGGGAGGAATCGGTGTAAGGATCCCAAAGCTGCCCTCAGGGAGGCGACTCACTGACTTAAAGAAATAATGAGGGGTTGTTGCATTGCCGGAGGTTAAAAACAGATTAGGCTAACGGGAGTACTCACGAAATAATGATGTAAAAGATTTTAATATAAGAATTCTTTTGATTAATGCGCGTGCGTGGTGCCGAAAAGAAACAGGTTTATGTGCACACGGAACTTCACACAAAAAAAAAGAAAAGAAAGAAACAGATGTGATTCACTTATTAAATTTTTATTCACTCACTTGTGTGCACTATATAACAAACACGAAATTTATATACAAAGTATTTTCGTAGCACCGTTTAGGCGAGAACAATGCGCGGAAGAGAGGCTGAACGCGCGTGGTGGGAATTGACTCACTAGCACAGAGACTAAGAAAATTAGTTCGCGGAAATAACCGATAAATTGGTAGAATTTACCTTTGAATTCCACAAGTTCGCTCGAAGAAGGCACTTCCTGGCGATTTTACTGATTGCCGTGATCTGCCGATGTTTAAGTCACAGTTGTCGTCACGTCGTGTCTGTCTGTCTGTCTATAAAAGTTCGGATATGAATAGTCTCACGATCTTTTAATTTTTCTCTCTTGGTGGAGATGCGCGAGCGAATTGATATACTGTAGCAAGTTCTAGACCGATGAATCGGAGAAGAGAAAAGCTCTGCGGTGCCGGGATTTCGGTTTATACATTATCGGTTTGGTGATCTCGCAGGGTGCGAGTGAGTCCCAGATGCATACAGTAATAAACAGACACAGCAGGCTGAGTAAAACGGACACAGTAACAAACGGACACAGACCAAACGGACACAGTAATAAACGGACACAGTAACAAACGGACGCAGACCAAATACGCACACTGCACATGCGCACGGACCAAATGCAATTCATGTACATTGCAAGCAGAGTAAAGTCCACATAGGTTAGCGACTTGGACGGGGTGGGTGCGGGAGGGGGGCCGAAGGCTCCCCTTGCACCCCCCCCCGTGTGTGTGTGTGTGTGTGTGTGTGTGTGTGTGTGTGTGTGTGTGTGTGTGTGTGTGTGTGGTGCGTGCAAAGCATTCACTGCATCACATGGGTTTGCGACTTTCCGTTGTGTGTCCGTTTATTACTGTGTCCGTTTGTTACTGTGTCCGTTTCACTCAGCCTGCTGCGTCCGTTTTTATTACTGTGCGCATCTGGGACGCTTCCCAGGGTGCGAGGGGATTTTAGCCCTCGAGACCCGGTCGGAATTATCCTTGTGATTTTCATGTTTCACGCACGTGTACTCGCTAGGTACTCGTATTTAGCGCTTGATACATGATTCACTGTGCAAATATCTCCTTGCTGATAAATATTATTATGAATACATATGTGCACGTTTATATATATTAAAATTTAAGGAGGAAAGAAAATTAATATAATTTGTGTTTTTAAGAGTATACACATATATATATAAATGCGCACATGCATTCGTACATATACACAATTTGATGTATTTGTCTGTGGCCAGAGCAGGCAGCCTCGCCCATGCATCCATGGGCCCATTGCGGCGTGCTGCGCGTATTTTAGCGCTGAACGTAACACTCACAACCTTTTTAATCAAACTTCATAACTTTTCGTACAAACTTCAAACAATTCCGTATAATAACTTTGTTCAATTAATATATTCCGGCTAAGTGTCGGGTGAAAAAATAATTAATTAATTACAAATAAACGAATGACTCACGAACCTTTGTAATTGCACTTCAAACCTCTTCATACAAAATACAAACGATTGCATATAGCAATTATTTAAAAAAACGTACATTTCCGGTCAAGCGTACGCGAATATAAATTCCTATTTGCGTTCGCGATGACTCGTGAAAATGTGCTCTACTAATTCCGTTAACTATTCTTCCCCCGGATTGGTCGAGCCGATGCCTATGACACGCGGCTATTTTGAATGGATAAGCACTGCATGCTGCACCGCGTCTTTATTTTACCAGCATCGAATTGATAAAATTTATTACTTGTCCTATGAAGACTAAAACCAGGAGACCAAACTAAGCCTGATTTCGCTTCCAAAAATGAAGCGAATCTGTTAAAAATCTGTTAGAAATGTAGTACCATATGGTGGCGCTGGCGACAATGATTTATCGGAAAAATATGAGTTATAACGACAAATAATTGTAAGAACTCAAATATTTGACAATAAAAGCAAATTTATAATAAAAATCTCAGCAATTTTATATTTTAGTGTACCTATCTCAGTTTTCTTATACCAATATTTCGGTGTAACCCGGTGTATCAGCATCGTCAGCGCCACTACTGGGTACATTTGGTACTACATTTCTAACAGATTTTCGCTTCACTCAAAACCACGGAGATCGGTCTCCTCGTTCTAGTCTTCATAACTTGTACGATAACTGCTTCAAGCTCCCCCCGAGACCCATCTGCTTTACACATATAAGCTGCGCTATAATATACATCGGGTTCGGTGACCTGTCAAGAATACTGCGCGATTTGTAATGTACTACTAGCCACCCGCAGTATCTTATACGAGTGTCGCGCCTGTATCAGCATATTTGAGAGATTCCTGCGTTATCTTGAACAGAGCGATGACCTTCCAACTGACTTTACTGAAGTCTATTGTCCACTATTGTATAATCACTATTGTCGCGATCTCAGAAGATCCGGTGTGTTAATTTTGTAAATTTGTCTAATTTCACGAGTCATAAACACATCAGAGTGCAGGGCAGTGGCCGCGATTTCATAATTGGCCGCGTGCTCCTCCTGGGCAGCAATCATGTAACTTTTTCTTTAAGGCGGAAACATGAAAAGTGAAGTTTCAAGTTACCCCAGCAAACACAACGTTACATGTAACGTGCTTGTTAGTTGTAATTTCCCACTCAATAATATAA
This sequence comes from Monomorium pharaonis, assembly GCF_013373865.1. Taxonomy (NCBI): domain Eukaryota; kingdom Metazoa; phylum Arthropoda; class Insecta; order Hymenoptera; family Formicidae; genus Monomorium; species Monomorium pharaonis. The sequence goes on along the minus strand of NW_023415811.1, from coordinate 16,932 downwards.
TTGCAATATAACACACGTGTTATATTACAATTACATTGTTGAGTGGGAAATTACAACTAACAGGTACGTTACATGTAACTTGGTGTTTGGTGGGACTAGTCTTTTTCTATTCAACACCAACAGAAAGAGATAGTTACATGAAACTTTTTACTTTTCACGTTTCCGTCCTAGAGGAAAAATTACATGATCGATACCCTGCATGTAACACCATGTTTGTTGATGAAAAGTTTCACACTAAACATCTTACGTATTCGTCGGAATTTATGGTTACGTTCCAAATAAGCTTTCGCTAACTATTTTTTTAGTTACAAAGTTGGTAACCTTTTAATTAACTTTGTTTTGTTTTATTATGAATCAGCTGATTCAGTTTAATTTATCGTATTTATTAATAAGCAAAAATGAATATTGCTACATTAAACGAAGCCTTTTCAAGTTCAAGTGATGAAAGTGATAAAGAATTAATGAATTTTATTAATATGCTTGAAAATTAAAACCGCTGCACACCTAAAAAACCAAGAGTTGCAAATTTTATTTAAACTGTTGTTTATATGTATAACAATGAAGAATTTCGAGAATCTTTTAAGTATATAATTATATGTAATAGAATGTAAAATATTTTTACAAAAAAATTGAAAATTAATAAATAATAAAAATTGTAATTTTTATTATTAGAATGAGACGCTTGACTTTTAATTACTCATTATTGTTATTAAGAGATGATTTAGAGAATGAAAAAAATTGTGGCAGAATGCCCATTTCTGCAGAAAAGCAGTTGTACATAGCCCCATATATATTATATTAGGGGCATATCAGATTCATATAGGTAAATACTTTGATAAGGTTTCGTTTAATACAGCAATATTCATTTCTGCTTATTAATAAATGCGATGAATTCAACCGAATCAGCTGATTCATAAGAGAACAAAATAAAGTTAAAGGGTTACCAACTTTGTAACTGTTTGAGTTCGTGTAAATCTAGTAAGTAGGCTGCGGTAAAATGTCACTAGTGGTATAAGCGTTGACTTTGTTGTTCACGGGTTGGCAGAAGTGTGTTAGGAGCGTGCGTGAGAGAGTAGTATTAGTAGTTGAAAAAGAATATGGCGCCAAAGTAAGACCATGAGCTCGCCTTGTAAATTTCAAGCAAATAAAGAAAGTTTAAACCGCAATAAGGAGACGTCATTTAAGTAACAGCATTTTCCAAGAAACGACGACAACCAGCGTTCACAGGAGTGAACGCGGCAGTAAAAGAGCAGCAAAAACATTTGGTCCTTCGAGCCGGATCCTGGGCGACGAGACCGGGATCGAAAGGGCGGCAGGTCTGGTTTCAGACCACAAGGAGCAGCCCGACCTTGGAAGCGAGCGAAGCAAGTGTCCTGGATTGCTGCCAGGGACAATTCAGAGGCGTCATAAATTCGAGTAAGGCAAGCCAGAAAGACGCGGACGAGTACATGTTACCCGGCGTGGTCGAAGCCATTAGACTCGGCGCGCGGGAACGTCCATTTTACCCGGCGTGGTAGAAGCCATTATACTCGGCGCGCGGGAACGTCCATGCTGCCCGGCGCGGTCGAGTACATTATACCTGAGGGACGAATACGTTCGCGCAGACACACGGACGACGCACGGACGACGCCATCACCACGTGCACGCAGTTTGGCGGCAAGAGCAATCCGCTGGTGACAACGCAGAGACGACAACAGCAGCGGAAGTAATCACAAGCGGGCACGAGGGGGAGCAGCAGAGAAAATCCGTGGATGACAACGTGAAGACGACAGCAGTACGAGACGAGCAGACAAGCGTGCGCCTCCTACATAAGCGATAAGTAAAGGACATTGCGAACAATAGCAAATTCAAGGGACAAATTCTTAAATGTAAGGATTTTCAAGTCAGTTATTAGAAGCGTTTTCAAGTCAGTTCGTTATAAGAATTTAATCAGCTCGGTACAAGCATTTTAAGTCAGTTCGTTGTAGCATTTGATGTTAGTTGAATTACGTGGCGCGTGATAAATTAAATAATAAGTATGGAGAATAATCCGGAAATAGCAAAACTGAAACAGAAAAAAAGGATAGCGAAGGCTAGCTTCACGAGAGCAGAGAATTTTTTAAGAACCGTAGAGCCGGACAGGGTTAAGGTAGACGAAGTAAATTTAAGGTTAAAAAAGTTAGAAGAAGCTTGGAAGGCTATTGAGGAAAGTTTAACAGAATTAGCAATTTTTGAAGCATTTAGTGAAGAGCAGGTAGACCAGGAGTTGGTCGAGCAAGAGGAAAGGTATATAGAGTTAAGGTTATTCGGAGAAAGATTAGTGAGAGACCGAGTGAGACCAGCCTTCGCTGAAAATAACCTAAACCAAGCAGTCGATGTATTGGAGAATCAAAGAATACGCAATAATGACAACCAGGTTAAATTACCTAAAATTGAATTGCCAGTGTTTTCCGGAAAATACGAGGATTGGCATTCCTTTTACAATACGTTTCAGTCATTAATACATTCTAACCAGTCTATAAATGAGATTCAAAAATTCCATTATTTAATATCTTCAGTGAAGGGCGAAGCGGCCGAAACTATAGCATCTTTAGAAATATCTGAAGCCAATTATAGAGACGCTTGGTTTAGGTTAAAGGAGCGTTACGACATTGAAAGATTCGCGGTTCAAAATCACATAAAGGCAATATTTGAGCTACCTACGCTAAAAAAGGAAAATAGTATAACTCTGCGCAGCATATTAGACGGTATATTGAAGCACATTCGTGCATTAGCGGCTTTAAAACGACCCACGAGTCAGTGGGATGATTTATTAATTTATGTCATAACGAGTAAATTAGATTACATCACAACAAAGGAATGGGAAAGCCACGTGGATGCTCAACGTCTGCCTACGTTCCAAGAGTTAATTGAATTTTTAACCAAGCGATGTCAGATGTTGGAGGCTGTGGCCAGAAGGAATCCATCCATGCCAAAGGTTGATAATTCACGCTCGGCTAGTCAAGGTAAAGTCACGACCAATCACGCTGCAGTAACGGGCGTTAAATGCGCGCATTGTCAAAGCGATCATCAAATATACCAGTGCCAGGCATTTAAAGAATTGTCGGTTTCAGATCGTTTAAAGCAAGTAAAGGCGTTGAGGCTTTGCTTGAATTGTCTAAAGGGTAAGCACATGGCAAAGGACTGTTACGCGGGTGGCTGTAAGAAATGCGCGAAAAAGCATAGCACTTTGTTACACGAGGTTCGCGAATCTTCAAAGGAGGATAAGACTGAGAAAAATAGTTTATGTGTGACACAGCAAGTTAACCAAGACAAATCAGTTGATACTATAAACGCGTGTTCTCAAGTAGTGGAGTCGGTAGGAGCATATCAGGTATTATTATCTACAGCAATAGTTAAAGTCAAGGACCACACGGGTCATTACAAAGAAGGCAGAGCATTGTTAGATAGTGGCTCTCAATCTAGTTTCATAACGGAAGAATTTGCTAAGGCGTTAAAATTGAAAACCGTTGATGAGAAAGTAATGATAAAAGGGATAAACCAAATCGCGTCAAAGTCAACCAAAACCGTAAATTTAAAAATAGCATCCCGTTTTGGCACGTTCGAAAGAGATTTAAGTTGCATCGTACTTCCTAAAATTACGCAAAATCTACCTACGGTTTCAATAAGCACGACGGCGTTAGAGATACCAAGGAATATTAAGTTAGCGGATCCTAGTTTTAATGTATCAAATAAGATAGATTTATTGATTGGAGCGGAAAGTTTTTGGGAATTAATCTGTATAGGGCAAATAAAGTTAGGCGTAAAGGGCCCCATATTACAAAAATCATTAGTCGGGTGGCTAGTCACGGGACCAATAGGCGAAGTTAAATCTAACAAGCGAGTACAAACCCAATGCAATTTGAGTACAATGGCAGCATTAAATGAGACCATGAATAAGTTTTGGGAAACAGAAAATTATAAGGGAAGTGTAGCGACAAATGACGAGGAGTCATACGTGGAAGGACATTTTTTAGAAACGTATAAGCGTCAACCGGACGGAAGGTTTATTGTTCAATTACCGATCAAAGAAGAAGGGATAGAATTATTAGAAGACTCCCGAAAAGTAGCGTTAAGGCGACTGCTAGCTTTAGAAAGGAAATTTGAAAGGCGTCCAGAATTTAAGACTGAATATGTTAAATTCATGCGCGAATACGCTCAATTAGGTCATATGAAGCGAATAGAGAATCACGATAGCGATAAATTGCGGGTCTTCTTACCACATCACGCCGTGCAAAACGAAGATAGTAAAACCACAAAAACGCGGGTGGTGTTTGATGCGTCTAGTCGATACGCTAAGGGAAGGTCGTTGAACGACGCATTATATAAGGGACCGGTAGTTCAAACGGACTTATTCGAATTAATTGTACGCTTTAGGGCATATAAATATGTTTTGTGCGCGGACATAAAAAAGATGTACAGACAAATCTTGGTGAATAAGGAACAAACGCGTTTACAAAGTATCCTGTGGCGGGAAGAGGTTAATTCAGAGGTGGAGGAATACGAGTTACTGACCTTAACGTACGGGACAAAACCTGCTTCATTTTTAGCAACCAGATGCCTAAAGCAATTAGCGGAATTAGAAAAATCGGATTATCCAAGGGCCGCGGAGATAGTCAACAGAGATTTTTACATGGACGATTTAATAACCGGCGGGAATTCAGAATCCGAGATAAGAGAGCTAAAAGGGGAAGTAACGGAGTTGTTAGCGCGGGGAGGGTTTGAATTACATAAGTGGAATTCGAACATTTTAATAAATAAGCTAAGTCAGACTGAAGATGAGGCTGTGAGTCTAAGCAAGGAGCAGGAATCCAGACTGTTAGGAGTATTGTGGAATCCATGCAAGGATACAATTTATTATAAGGTATCACTAAACGATAACGAAGCACGTGTAACAAAGAGAGCTATGCTGGCACAAATTTGCCGACTATTCGATCCATTAGGACTTGTAGGGCCTGTCATAGTATCAGCTAAATTACTCATGCAAGAATTATGGAGTCTAGGCGTAGATTGGGATGAGTCGGTGCCAATGCACATACAAAAGGCGTGGGAGAAAATAAGGTCACAACTGTGCATGCTTAATAGCTTAAATATAGTTAGAAAGGTAATCTCAGGAGATAAAAACTGTCAAGTAGAAATACATGGATTTTGTGACGCGAGCGAGAAGGCATATGGAGCATGCATATATATACGTGAACAAAACGAACGAGGGGAGGTAACAGTCTCATTGCTATGCGCGAAGTCGCGTGTGGCACCTATCAAGGCGCTATCATTACCGAGGTTAGAGTTGTGTGGAGCCGTGTTGCTGGTAGATTTGATGGAAAAGATAATAAAATGTCTCGACTTAAAGATGCAAAAAAGGTTTTATTGGACTGACTCTTCGATAGTAATGGCATGGCTGGGCTCCCCGGCTAAAAAATGGCAAGTGTTCGTAGCCAACCGTGTTAGCAATATTCATGACAAATCCTCAATTTCTGAGTGGCGACATGTGAGATCCAAAGAAAATCCCGCTGATGTCATATCAAGGGGCACCATGCCCAAGCAATTAATGCAGCTAAAATTGTGGTGGGAAGGACCTCAATGGTTAAAAGAAAATGAAAGTTTATGGCCTAAGGAAAGAGAGGAATTGTCAGCTGAACAGATACCGGAAAGAAAAAGACAAGCGGTGATAGCGTTAGCGAAAATAGACGAAGCATTTATAGAATACCAAAGATTTTCTTCATTTAACAAATTGTTGCGAGCGTTAGCATATGTAATAAGGTTTAGCAGGAATCTAAAGAGTAAAAAGGAAGAACGCGAAAGAGGGCCGATTACGGTTATAGAAGTTAATAAAGCAAAGTTAGCAATAGTCAAATTGACACAAGAAGAAGTGTTCCAAGAAGATTTGAGGGAGTTGAAGAGTGGCAAGATTCACAGAAGATCCAAGTTAGCAGCTTTACATCCTTTCCTGGACAGCCAGGGAATATTAAGAGTAGGAGGAAGATTAAGACACGCTCTGATAGACGAAGAAAGAAAGCACCCTATATTACTGCCAGCAATACATCACGTTACAACATTGATCATAGTGCATCATCACGAGAGACTTTTTCATGCAGGAGCTCAAACGACATTAAACTCAGTACGAGAAGAATTTTGGCCGATCTTTGCGAAGAGCCGAGTAAAAAAGGTGATTCGTAATTGCGTGACATGCCGGAAGGCTAACCCTAAGCCTAGCTGGCAGCTGATGGGCGAGCTGCCGTCAGTTCGAGTCAACATCAACAGACCCTTCTTATGTTCAGGAGTGGATTACTGCGGACCATTTCATGTTCGAGATCGGGTCCGGCGGAATAGCAAAAAATATAAAGCATACGTGGCCATATTTGTATGTATGACTACAAAAGCGGTGCATATTGAACTGGTTGAGGATATGACAACGGAAGCCTTCTTAGGTGCTTTAAAAAGATTTACCGCACGAAGAGGTAAAGTTCAAGAGATATACTCTGACAACGGAACGAACTTCGTTGGGGCCGACCGGGCATTGCAGCAGATCCTGGAAGCAGAAGAATTTAAAAACACGGTACAAGAATTTGCAACAAGCGAAAGAATAGAGTGGCATTTTATTCCACCAAGATCGCCGCACCAAGGAGGTCTATGGGAAGCGGCGGTGCGTTCAATGAAGTTACATTTAAAACGAACGCTAGGTGATGTCTCCCTCACAGTAGGAGAAATGTTCACTGTACTAGCTCAGGTGGAAGCTATATTGAATTCGAGGCCGATAACAGCTTTATCCGAAGATCCGAACGACCTAAGAGCGCTGACCCCAGGTCATTTTTTGATTGGGGAAAGCCCTCAAGCTTATCCTGAAAGGAATTTAGAGGAGGTTCCCGCAAATCGTTTATCCAGATGGCAACATGTGGAAAAAATTCGGCAGCAATTATGGAAACGATGGCAAGGCGAATACCTATCAACCTGTCAGCAAAGAAGTAAGTGGAACTCCGAAAACAGTACCAAGTTTCAGGTAGGACAGTTGGTGATGTTGAAGGAGAGTGAAAGCATGCCGTTGAAATGGACTCTTGCCAGAATTACAGAAGTACATCCAGGGGCGGATAAAATCGTCCGAACGGTTACTGTGCGTACCAGAAAGGGTGTATATAAGAGAGCAATTGTCAACATTTCGCCGATATTTGAGGACTAAACAATGGTAGAATTTGAAAGATTAATGTATTTGTATTTCCGTTTATCTTAATGTAGGTTTTCTTTATTCCTTTATACGTCCTATTTGTGTGTTTGTATCTTTACAAATATTTCTATTTGTCAAGGCGGGCGGCGTGTTTGAGTTCGTGTAAATCTAGTAAGTAGGCTGCGGTAAAATGTCACTAGTGGTATAAGCGTTGACTTTGTTGTTCACGGGTTGGCAGAAGTGTGTTAGGAGCGTGCGTGAGAGAGTAGTATTAGTAGTTGAAAAAGAATATGGCGCCAAAGTAAGACCATGAGCTCGCCTTGTAAATTTCAAGCAAATAAAGAAAGTTTAAACCGCAATAAGGAGACGTCATTTAAGTAACAGCATTTTCCAAGAAACGACGACAACCAGCGTTCACAGGAGTGAACGCGGCAGTAAAAGAGCAGCAAAAACAGTAACTAAAAAAATAGTTAGTGAAAGCTTATTCGGAACGCACCCTATATTACGTGATCACATAACGAAATCCGCATGAGATTGGTCACTTTTCACTGATTCGGTCTAGGGAAAAACTTACATGATCGAGGCTCTGATTTTTACAGTGGAACAATAAAATTGCACTCAGTGCGCATCAGTGTTGCACTAGTTTTCCCAGTAGAAAACGCTATGTGTATGTGTTTGTCTGCATTGTAATGAGCTTGGGTTCGCGTAGGTTCGCTACATTAAAATATAATATATCTGGAACAAGTGCGAGCGCTAGTGTCGCGATCCGACAAAGAGGGTCTAAGGCCGGCATTTATAGTCGGATTTTATATTTAAGATCATCTTAAGTACAGTCTTAAAATGCCATCAGCTAATCACAGAGCCGTATTAGCATCTTAAGACATTGCTTGAGACGATCTTTAAATAAGATTTGACTATGAATACCACCCTAAGAGGTATCCTTGTCCTTTTTTTACTAACGCGATCACGTGACTGTACAATTCCGTAAAAAGTTTATGAACAAGTAGTTAAAAAAGGACAAGGATACCTCTTAGAATGCTCTCTCTCGGATCACCTTTAACATAGGAATTTTACCGCCGCAGGGATTCCACTCGTTCCGGTTATATTATATTTTAGTGGTTCGCTATGCCCAAATGACGGTGCGGTACGGTCATCCCTACGCAAAACGATTAAAGTTGACTATTGTTCAGGTTAAAAAATCTGTCATACCGACGAAACGTAAGGGCTATCACATACAAAATGGCTACGTTCAGAAAACACAACCGTTGCACAACATTTGAGTAATTCGCTAATATAATTGGTCTAAATTTAGAGATCTAACAGTAAGGACCAATAATCACTAACCGCTTACTGATCACTTGTGTTTTTTGAACGTAACCAATGACATATGGCCCCCGCACATACTTTTGCATAACGCATAACATAAATGCATAATAAATTCGATTGGTTGAATTTCTTATGCACTTTGCTTATGGACCAATCAATTTGCTTATGTACATACGTTATGCGTTATGCAAAAGTGTGTGTGGGGGCCCATAACCTGCATAAGCATAGCACAAGAGCTCTAGGCCAATAAATATCTTATGTATATCAATATGGCGACTTTATGCTGGGAACTGATTGGTTCAACGGCCTTATGCTATGCTTATGCAGCTTAGGTCATTTTGTGTGTGATGGCCAGTGCCTTCACATACGAATTGACATAACCATAACATAAGGTTTCGATTTTATGCATCCTCACCTTTTTTAGAACTACGTTTACGAGACGTGGAACGGTCTCGGCGCAATTTAGCTATCGTATTGCTCAAAGATTGGAATTGCTTAATGAGCTTATCCAGTTTCTCGTCTGTGCTTGACGAGGCGTCAGACTTTTGACGATTACGCTCCTTTTTTGGAGCAACCGAGGCCACTGCCATGCTAGAACTGTTAATATCCGCTAGTCTGTCAGCTATTTCCGCTAATTTCTGTAAATCGGCTCGTTTGTAGCAACTAGAAGAGTCTTGTCAGTGTCAGGCAAAAGTTCAATGAAAAGAGATCTCAAGACCGCGGTGCTGCATTGGCCGCCGTTAAGTTGTTTCAGCTGATTCAAAAGATGAGACGGCTTCTGCTTCCCGAGCACCTGGCCCTTTAAAAGTTGACGTAAGCGGGCTTTCGGTGAGACCGCGAAAGTCGAGAGTATCCTCTCTTTAAGCAATGGGTATAAGATTTCGGGCGGGTCTGCCGTAACTAAATCTACCACGTGCGAAATTACTTCCGGTTCGACCCTGGTAAGGAGATAATCGACTTTGGTACGGTCTACCGTGATATTAACGTTCCAGAAGGATGCTTTAATTTAAATAAACCAAGCTTCCGGTGGCGCCAGAACGACGAAATTTTAGGCACTCGGTATGCATCAACTCGCCCTTCGGTAATTATATTTGTAAAGTTAACACACGCGCTAATTCCCGAATTACGACACGGGACAACGAACGGACGGTCGCGTTGCGGGAATATAGATGCATGCGCAGAACGCGGCAGAAAACGCGCGTGAAATCAAGAAAGAAGGTTTGCAAAAATATGGAGAGAAGAATATCGGAAAAATTAAAAAAAATTGTAGGATGCTCCGCAGGTGAAGAAGGTTTTGTAGTGGGGGCTGTCCACCATGGGGATGCTGATCACGGGGCCGATGTCCAGATGGGTGGCTGCGTCGACACGAGACGATGGCGGCGGTGGTCCCTTTTGATGGCGGTCCGAAAAGGCAGCGAGCTCACCAAGAGAGCATGATGAATCGTGCTGTATGCATGCCCGGCGGGTGACAGATTCCTCAGGGTATTGGCCCACAACGGTGATCTGGTGAAGCCTCCTCCGACAGCACGTCGATAATGGCCTTGACCGGCGAAGATCCGACGCCGCAAATAAACTCGTCCGGCGCTTGGCCAGCGCCGATAATAGACTCGTCCGGTGCTTGGGTGACGCCGATAATGGACTCGCCGGGCGCTCTTCTGGTGCGAAGATAGCCGCCGAAGTAGATTCAGGGCGAGAGAATCCTGGCACCGATGCCAGGGGGAAAGAATGTTGTTCACTTGGACACAGTACAATTGGACACAGTGTAAATGGACACGGTGCAAATGGACACAAAATAATGGACACGGTTCATTTCGATACAGGAATTTTGGACACAGTAATTTTGTACACAGAAAAAATAAATTCTGGACAAATTACTATTTGAGCACGATAAAAATGTACACCGTGCAATTGTACACCGCAAACTTGTACACCGCAAAGTTGTACACCGTGTATATTGTATTAGAAATCTGCTAATACATATAAACTTTACTTTGTTTGCAATGTACAAAATGGGTTGGTGACTTTGACGGGTGCGGGAAGAGGGCCGATGGCCCCTCTTGCATCCCCTCCCCCGTGTGTGTGTGTGTGTGTGTGTGTGTATGTGTGTGCAAACCATTCTCTGCACCACATGGGTTTGCGTCTTTTCATGCAAAACTTTGTGGTGTACAACTTTGCGGTGTACAAGTTTGCGGTGTACAACTTTGCGGTGTACAAATTTGTCGTGTCCAATTGCACGGTGTACATTTTTATCATGTCCAAATTGTAATTTGTCCAGAATTTATTTTTTCTGTGTACAAAATTACTGTGTCGAAATAAACCGTGTCCATTTAAAACGTGTACATTATTTTGTGTCCATTTGCACCGTGTCCATTTGCACTGTGTCCAATTGTACTGTGTCCAAGTGAAGGCCACTCGGGGGAAATCGTCTGCAAGGTCCGCACTGTCCGCACTCCCAGGAGCCGCCGATTAGAAACGACGACGACGCTCACGGAAATCACGTCGGGGTCATCAGATGTGGGGATTAGTATTCCTTGATATGTTATGTGTGATCTGTATATGCGTCGTCGCGGAAGTCCCCACAAGCTTCCGAGGTAGAGGAAAAGTAGTCGTGGCGGTAATTAACTGCACTGGGAGTTAACTGATTTATTAAAATATACATGACGCCGGTTATCTGGCATGACTCGATAACCAAATGTTAATGGCGGACTGCCCGCGAAACGTACACTGCTGGAAACGAACTCCTTACAGCGTCACGCTGGCGCGGGCGATACGTGAAGCTAGATTGAAAACTCGCTAGTCCCCACACCCTGGAGCCCTGTGCGTCATCTTGCGGTGTTTTTATTTGTTATTTTCTGCTTCTCTAAGCGGCCCACAGTGGGCCAGGAGACCAGAAAATGTGGTCAAAAGTCAAGATTTTGTCGGATTTTAATAAAACTATATATATAGACTTTGTAACCGTGCTCGCGAGCGACGGCCAACTTCGCCTCCGTCCCTGGTCGCGGCCCTGAGCCGCCCTGGTGTCGGGGCAACCGTTCCTCGACCATCTTCGATGCAATACGTAATTGGGCGCCAGGTACGTTAAGCGTACCACTCTGTCTACGCCAAATCACAAACTAGCGTTACGCTATTGAGATCGCGAGAAAGATGGGCGCTCGTTAAGCGACCGAGGCGTTAGCGGTTTCGAATAGCCAGCTACTCAGCCCTAAAATGGCAGAGCGGGAGGTTCGGCGCGGGCGGATGGAATCGGGAAGGCGAGAGAATTATTAAAACAACGTTAACAATAAAATTAACAAATATATTTAACCATGAGCAATACAGAAGTAGACGGCTCTGTTGAGCAGCACTGGTGACTCGCGCGCGTTACAGGCTGACGACCGCTTGAAATTAAATTTCGCGAATACGGGACAATGAACGAACGGGTTATTTTGCGTACGCGGGAATTCTCTTGTCTACGCTTTATCCTGCGTCGTTGGTGGACGCCAAACTACCGATAGAATAACAGTTCGCCAAGGGCGATCGGGACGAACCGTAACTCCGAGCTCGCGCGGCACGCGACGAACTCGTGCTCTTCCACACGTTACAAGATCCCGCGAGTAATATGCGCGATAATTATGGTGAGCTCGTCAACGAGGCAGTACAAGACAAGGGTATGAATCGGACGAAAGCGCAATTAACAGAGATTCGCGATACCGATGCGACAGAGTAAATCAGATTTTACTAACAATAAGTTGTAAATGCGCGACAATTCACAGTGCGATTAACGCCAATAACTCGCGATACGACTACAGGACAAAGATACAAATGACTCGGCTGCGGGTCGGGACGCACACGCAACGCAATTATAATACGACACGAACAGCACGCGGTGAATTCACGCGGGCGGATGTGATCGGGCGAGGTAGCGGTACTCCAATGATTTCGCGCTCTTTCGTAACTTTACTCGAACGCCGGAAAATACAGCAATAAATTCGCGATTTTTCCGCGACTCGCCCAACCGCGAAATCGGTGGCTTTAGAAGGCTATCGTGACGCTCGTCTCATTAAATCGCCTCTTCCTCGTCTGCCTCATCCGGATCGGGATGAACTCCGGCTCCTGCGTCCTCTCACAAAATTCGCTCGGGACTCCGGAGCACACACACTAACAAGATAACGTCCGCAACTTGAGTGAGGGATCCTGGATCCCGCGGGGGCCGCTCGGCGATGCACCCCACCTTGCCTCCGATAAGCCGGGCCCTTATTAGCCGCGGTTTTCCAAAATCGATTTTCGCGCAACGCGTAGCGTGCACGCCGTCGCTTGCTGATCAATCCAAGCGCGGTGGTCGATATTGCTGGGTCCCGTGCGCGAGAATTTTTGGCGCTCTCCTCTGCGGCAGATTCCTTTCTCCTTGCCGGGCGCATCCTCCGCTGGGACATTATCTCCTTCTCGACGAGGGCGTTTACTAATTACAAGCTGTCGCGATCTCCGCCAGAACTTATACAGGATCGGATTTGAAGTCGCCCCGTCGGGACACCGGCCTCGCGCGCCTTCGCTGGATCCTGAAAGCGTGATTCGACGGCAGTATTGGAATTCTTACGGGATGAAAATTGTAGGCAAGATCAAGGCGGTATTACCTGCGGACCCCTGCTAGAAAAGGATCTTCTGCAAATCCCTCGTTGATCTTGCTTCGCGACTTCCGGGAAGGTCCTTCCGTCGATACGAGACGCCAGAGCTTACAAAATAAATCTCCAGGGCCATCGATCTCCGCCACGCTCGCGATGCAGCGATCGTACAAATTTTAACGATTAATGAACGGACAACACACGGAACGTCACACACACAAAAACACGAGATAACACGCGTCCGTTTCCGAGCGGAAGGACGCAGGACCCACGTGATGTTAACGCGTAAGGGCCGCTAAGGCTCTTGTGACGGACAGCAGCCTGCGGCTGTCACGTCACAACTTATATATATTTTTGAGGTCGCTAATAAGAAATGTAATGTCAAAATTTAAAAATTCAAAATGGCGGATACAGTATGGCGACTAACATTAATAAAAATTGGTTCGTTTCAATAAAACTGGATGGGCAATTTTGAAGGTCGCTAATAACGAATATGATGTCAAAATCTAAAAATTTGAAATGCCAGATCTAATATGGCCGACACAACATCTTCATCAAGAAATGTAAAAATATAGCAATTTTTATGCAAATTTTTTATCAGAGGTTTTTGAAGACGTTGATTACAAATATGCTATTTAATTTTTTAAATAAAAAAATGAATAAAAAGCAAATGGAGTCCGATAATGTCCTGCAACCTTCTCGCGGTAGATCTCAGAAACTACAGTTATGTAGGCTAATCGCGGCCAAATTTAATAAAATATTTGATTAAAATTTTTAATATCCTATTTTCATAGACATCCGATCACTTATATTTATTTATATTACAACTTTTTTGCCACTTTGAATTCGTCATTTTGAATTTAGAATTTGAATAGCAAATTTGTAATTAGAGACCTCAAAAACCCTTGAGAAAAAATTTTTATTAAAAAACAAGTTTTTTTATTTTTAGTCTACAATTTTGTATTCTTTATTTTAAATTTAAAAAAATGAATAGTATATTCGTAATCAGCGTCCTTGAAAATCTCCGATAAAAAATTTGCATTAAAATTACCATGTTTTTGCACTTCTCGTCCGTCATATTAAATCCACCATTTTGAATTTTTAGATTTTGACATCATATTCGTTATTAGCGACTTCCAAAACCCCTATATATTAAGTTTTATTAATATTCAACAAAATTTCGATCTTTGGTCACTTTTCCGGTCTCCTGGTCCACTGTGCACTGTGGCATTTGATGGCGCGAAAGATGTCTCATGTATATATTATTTTTTCAAACATAAATGAAAAGTGGCAAAAAATTGCATATGTACGTTAAAGTACATAATATGAACAACACATTCCATACTTTATTTTTTTTTATAACGAATTATGGCCGATTATGAGTAATTGGTATACAAAATTGTGCTGAAGAATTGATTAATTAAGCTGATAATATTAAGAATTTGTATCTAATTTTGATTATTTATACATGTAATTAATTTTCATGTATTTCACTCATTCCTATGTTTAAAAAAACGAAGCTAACAAGCCCTTTAAATATATATAATAATATATATTTAATTTCGACGTTCGTAACAAATAATCTAGAGAAGAAAAATAACGCTCTGCTACAGATTAAAATGCAAAAGAGTACAAATCGATAAAAAATGTTAAAAATTGTATTCCGGCAACTTCAAAATATGTACAACATATGAACGTAATTTATTTCATAAAATTTTAAAATTGACTTTTGGCCACTTTTTCCGGTCTCCTGGCCCACTGTGCGCCCGTGTGTGTATATGTGGCTCTCGCGCTCGTGCGCCTCTTTCTTCTTCCGATACCGTTGTAACAAGACAGCCGTTTTGTATACTCTCAAGAAATAAACAAGTTATTTGGTTCACTTTAAATATTCAGCGAGTTCTGTATATTTTTCTCTCTGTATATCACAACAAGTCAAATAGGGTGGACCTTGCTTTACAGGTTTATGTTTATGTTTGTTTGCAGAACAATGATCGACGGCTAAAATCTTTAAAAATACATTACTCAAGGTCATGATTTTGACAACATGTAAACCTGCGAACATAAACATAAACCTGTGAAGCAAAGTCTATCCTATTTGACTAAAGTTTTATAAATACGATACATGATATCAGTGCTTTATGTAAAGTAAACGACGTTCACGCTTGTACCACATGGGGTTTGCGACTTTCCACGCCAAACAAGATCCACGCTGTTTATTTGAGTGAGTCCTAGATGCATACAGTGTAAAACCGACACCACCAATCAAATTCTATAAATTCATCCTAACCCTAATTAACTCAGCAATCTGATTCGTGGTGTCCGTTTTACACTGTGCGCATCTGGAACGCTTTTGTTCGTTTCCAATGTCTTCGCATTAACCAAATAGCGACATAAAATTGGTTGGGTTAAAGTTATAAAGAATTACGGAGCCCGCCTACGCGGTCTCTGTACTAAAGTCCTATATAAAGAAAGAACCGAGCCCCACACCACAGCCCGCACCATTTCTAGCACCGCCATACTGGGCCCGCTCCAGTTTCATCATACTCATAGTAAACATACTCCGTTTATATGAGGGTCGATTAATTTTTATATAGGATAGCCAAGCTATCTTATATTGTTCTTCATTTCTTAGAAATCGAAATAAACTTAGTCCCTGACCTTCCCGAACAGGACAGTCAAAACACTTCGCACACTCGTACCATTTCTTTTCATATATTTGTAATATTATATATTATATTTAAAGACTGTAAAAAATAAATTATAAATTAACAAATATATGATATGTCTATTTCTAATAATTTACAATATTACAATATCATAACTTACATTAACGAAACACAAACGAAACAAACGGCTGTTAATTGTAAATAATATACATATATATACCTCCGGGCTCGAGATGGCTGCTTTTATTAGGGTATCCCCAATCAGAAATCGCTACTCCGGTCTCTCTTTATATAGGATTCTACTCTATACCATATAACTTTACGACTTTTCATGCAAAACGTGATCTTTATAAATATGTAGTTTTGGAAAATGACATGTAATACATAAAACTTCTTGTGTTTATAACTGTCTAATAAATAATGAGCGACGACTAAAACCTTTTATATATTACTTGGGGTCATGATCTTGGGCAACATATGTCAAGATTAAGGTCACTGGGGCCCCCTATTCGATATTTTTACCAAAAATATTTTTAATAATATTTAAAAATAATTAAAATTAGCTTTTTTTAAAACGCTAAAAATAATGAAATAAGTTCCTTTTTTTTTATTAAAAAATCATTTACTTAAATTTTTAGACAAATATTTTTTAATATTTAATGCACATTTGCTTTAAAATTAAAAAAATGTTTTTTTACATTGATAAATGTCTGTTTTAACATTTAAAAAACTATCTTTAAACATTTATCTCGAATAATTTCGGTTTCTCGCTGTGACGCCTTGCTAATTTATACCGTGCCGCAACATTCACGGCGCACGTAACGTCCATTTCGACTCATCCGAATATTCTTATCAAATTTATATTGAGGTTTGTTATTAAATTTTTATTGCAATGAAAGCAAAAAATTGTTGCATTATTTAATGATTTTGAACGTTTGAATGTTGCATTATTAAATATTTTGAATATTAATTCAAACGTAATCTCACCAATCTAGCATCGCTTAATTTCTACGATAATTTTGTAAAGGAGAGAAAACTACATGTTTCATACAAGCCACAGTCGTTCATTATTAGACAAAACAACGAAAGGGTAAATACATTGTTTGAGAAGAGAGTTTTAGTTTGATACTATTAGTCTCTAAATACAAATGCTGTCTAAACGAAA
>NW_023415810.1:0-25845 GCF_013373865.1 Monomorium pharaonis | reverse complement strand
AAAACATAGACTATAGTATGTAAAGCTAGAGCGCAATATATGCAATGCAACTTTGGGCGAAAAGTAAGTATCCAGCTAGCCAGGCTGTTAAAATCACCTATCGTGAAAGCTTTACAGCAAGGATTGTTTCAATTTTGACAACAATTTTATGACAAGTAATTGTCTGTTGCTTTGTTTTTTAAAAGTTTCGAGCAAATTTACGGCAAAAGTTTTCATCACACGATGCTGCAAATAACAGAGAAAGACTTGTACATAAATATTACGTATAGAAATTACAAGATTTGTTCCGACACGATAAAATGCAAAATTTAAGCAAATAACAGAGCAAACCTTGCTACACGACATGACAAAAATTTATGCAGAAACAGGAAATCTTGTTAAGCACAGAATAACGGCAAATAGTAGCAAGAACAAATAAAACTTCGAGCATACTTTCGCACCAAAATTGCAAGGTGTGTCCGTATAAACAGCTTATTTGTTGGCAAGGCTTGTCGCAAATAGTATGACGCACATTTATGCAAATAACAGGGTTGCATTATCGGGTTTTAACTTTATTTCTGACTTTACTATCTATCTCGAGATGCGCCATTTCTCGTGAAAAAGATTTACCTACTGGATTAATAAAAGGGGCCTCGTCGAGAACAGAGAACCAAACGATTGCACCATCACATTTAATATTGGACTAATCAGTCTAATATTTCAGTCTAATAATCATTTTTGTTGATTTAAATTTCGATAATATGTCCTGTTCTTGGATAAGAATCTCGTGTATTCTGTGTTAGGTATTGTTGTTACACCCTGTATATTAACTAATAAACTTAAATAATATATATATATTATACATTAATATTTATATTAGAATATGTAAATATTATAAACAAGAAAGCAAAGCCATCTCAAGGGATGCACAGTCTTAGTGGGTTCAAATTTAATACTGAGCTTGATTAGCTCATAGTGAAGATGGTGATTGTAAAAATAATTGTAAATGTTATTGTGCCGCTTTCACGTTACCACAGCGAACAAAAGACAGACACACCAAACAAATTTATTATAATAGATATGTGTAATATGTGTATATATATGTTTTGCAAAATGTACAATTTTTATAATTAAAATTATAATTCTAAAAATACATAAATTGTAATCCAATATTTATTAATTCTACCACGAATAAGTAAATCTTATAATTTACAGAGTATATATGCGCGCGCGTGTGTGTGTGGCATGTGTCGTGTGTGTCGTGTGTGTCGTGTGTTTGAAATATTTTGAAGCCAAATAGAAAAATATCATGTGTTCGGATTTACAATATTTATCAAATCATTAGTAATATTACACACAAATAGTTGCTATTCATGTAGTTACTCTTCAATTACTGTTTAGTTAGGTAGTTGTAAATAGTTACTATTTGAAAATATTCACCAATAGTCGTAGTTACTTTTCAATTACTCTTTGGTTACATAGTCACGAATCGTTACTATTCACCAACAATTGTAGTTACTATTCAATTACTATTTATGCACTTAGTCACCCAATAATACTATTCAAGTTACTACAGAAATTGAATAGTATAAATTTGAATAGTTCTTAATAGTTCTCAATAGTTCCTTTCCATAGGATAGACTAGTCTGGTCGCCGCCGGACCAAAATTAAAAAAAAATTTTTTTTAAGGTATGAAAAAATGAGCCAAATGCAGCAATTCTGACATTAAATTCAGATTCAGCAGATCAAAATACATAAAGATAAACTAGTCTGGTCGACCGGACCAACATTAAAAAAAAAAATGTTTTTTGGAGGTTAGGAAATACGAACTAACTTTGCAATTCTGACATTGGATTCGGTTTCAGCGGGTCAAAAATACAACAGATTGACTAGTCTGGTCCGCCAGATCAACATTAAAAAATTTTTTTAAGTTAGGTTAGGTTAGGAAATGCGAGCTAACTTTGCAATTCTGACCTTGGATTCGGATTCAGCGGGTCGAAATAAGGATAATGACTTGTCTAGTCCGCCGGACCAACCCTTTTTTTTGTGTGCCGTGTAATTAACGAACGGGTTATTTTGCGTACGCGGGAATTCTCAGACTTGTTTACGCTTTATCTTGCGTCGTTGGTGGACGCCAAACTCCCGATAAGATAATAGTTTCGCCAAGGGCGATCGGGACGCGATAATTATTATGAGCTCGCCAACGAGGCGGTACAAGACAATGATATGAAATGGGACGAAAGCGCAATTAACAGAGATTCGCGATACCGATGCGACAGAGTAAATCAGATTTACTAACAATACAAAGTTATAAATGCACCACATTCACAGCGCGGTTAATGACAGTAACTCGCGGCACGACTACAGGACGAAAATACAACTGACTCGGCTGCGGATCGGGACGCACACGC
Source organism: Monomorium pharaonis (assembly GCF_013373865.1). NCBI lineage: Eukaryota > Metazoa > Arthropoda > Insecta > Hymenoptera > Formicidae > Monomorium > Monomorium pharaonis. The sequence goes on along the minus strand of NW_023415810.1, from coordinate 23,455 downwards.
AACGTAATTGTAATACGAAACGAACAGCACGGAGCAAACTTACGCGGGCGGGCGCGATCGGGCGAAAGCAACGATACTCTAATAAATTCGTGACTAATCTAATGACTACAAGATCGTAACAAATTCGTGACTCTAATCTAATGACTACAAGATCGTAATAAATCGTGACTCTAATCTAATGACTACAAGATCATAATAAATTCGTGACTTTATCGTGAGTCGTCCAATCACGAAATCGGTGGCTGTACAATTCTAATACGACGTGGTCTCACCAAGCCGGCCAAGAGCCTCACCAAGAGGCCACTTCGTCTCGGCCTCGTCCGGATCGGGAGGTTTCCGGCTCCTGAGTCCTCTTACACGATATCTCAGCTCGGGATTCGGATCGCACACACAAGACAATACAACGTCCGCAGTTCGAGTAAGGAATCTTGGATCCTGCGGGGGCCGCTCGGCGACGCGCCCCACTTGCCTCCGATAAGCCGGGCCCTTATTGGCTGCGGTTTTCCAAAATCGATTTTCGCGCAACGCGCGGCGTGCACGCCATCGCCTGCTGATCGATCGAAGCGCGGCGGTCGATACTGTTGGGCCCCGTGCACGAGAATTTTTGGCGCTTTTCTTTACGGCAGATTCTTCTCCCTTGCCGGGCGCATCCTCCGCTACCGGGACGTTATCTCCTCCTCGACGAGGGCGTTTACTGATTAGAAGCTGTCGCGATCTCCGCCGGAACTTAGGATACGGGATCGGATTTAAAGTCGCACTGTCTGGACACCGGCCTCGCGCGCCTTCGCTGGATCCTGAAAGCGTGATTCGGCGGCAATATCGGAATTCTCACAGATGGAAATTGTAGGCAAGATAAGGGCGGTATTATCTGAGGACCCCGCTCAAAAAGAGTCTTCTAAAAAATCCTTGTTGATCTTGCTTCGCGACTTCCGGGAAGGTCCTTCCGTCGAGACGAGACGCCAGAACTTACAAAATAAATCTTCAGGGCCACCGATCTCCGCCACGCTCGCGATGCAGCGCTCGCAAAAATCTTAACGATTAATAAACGGAACACACGGGACGTCACCACACACAAAAACACGAGATCACGCTTTCGCGTCCGTTCCCGAGCGGGAGGACGCAGGACCCGCGTGATGTTAACGCGTAATGGCCGATAAGGCCTTGTGACGGGCAGCAGCCTGTTGCTATCACGTCACAATGTATTACCATATATTAATGGATTTTTACTAATTTTATTATTTCTATAATTATTATAACTTTTATTATATTTCTCTCCATTATATTAATATATTTTATACGATATAAAGTGAAAATTAAACGCTTATATAACACTTGAAATAATATACTTATTTTTCTTTATCGAGATTGTTCGCATAAAGCATATCGCACCGCACATAACGAATGATACCAACATATACGTGTTTACGCTTGTGCGCATGCTAACCTGACGTCCTAGTCAAAAAACACACTCTAACTCTCCTCCCAAGCAGAGTCGAAGAGTGTCGATTGAGTTTGAATAAAATTCTAAATGTAAAGCGACGTGTGTCGATTTGTGTCAAAAGTGTCGCTTGTGTCTTCTAAAGGAAAACAGACCTAGGGTAGAGGTTACAGTATAGATAGAGACCCTCTAAAGTCATTCGAGTCAAGTAATAAAAAGATCTACTTTTGTATAGATCAAGATCATATAATCTAAAAAATCTAAATCAGATCAAAAATTATCGTAAAAAAAAGATCTTTACTAGATCAATAGAAGTTGATCTAGATTAATGATCTAGATCATTTGATCAAGATCATTTACAACACTGGTCGATCAATAATCACAAACGGACCTTTTGTCGTCGAAAAGTCATGACAGATTGATTCGGCTTAAGATTATTGTATCCATAATGGTCCTTACAGAAACGCGGTGTACAGAATTGACCATTTGTTTTTTTCGAAATCCAGTCATATCGTCATACGGATAACATTCCGAGTTTTAGATACATTTGTCAATTACAATAGTCAAATCGGCTCGTATCCTCAAGCATGACGTTTCTTCCGACCAGCCTGCAGAGCGAAGACGACGTAATGCGGCTTCTCGAGCTGAGTAGCGGTGAGTAGCTTGATAACCCACGAATGTTTGGTTGTGCGTTGCAATAACGGAAACTCACACAGGTCCCACCGAGCGAAAAGCCATGCTGAGATATCGCCCGTTTTCTAAAACACGCAGCATTGATAGTTTATTTCTTTCATTCAACAACACATGTGGCATTCGCTATTGTACTTTGAATAATTCAATTTCCGGTTTCCGCGCTGGATCGTCAACTAGACAATTATTGTCGTTGTGCACGCGTATCAAAATCAACTCACGACAAGCATTAATCATCACGCGTCTGTAATCTTTGCAAAATCCCAATAACATGTTAAGCGGTTTACAAAAATTAAAGTATTTATTCGGATGCCACGGATTCCAACCAGCGTTATTCTGGTTCTGTTGGATGACATGGTTATATAATTCTTGAGCGTGCTGATTATTCCATCGTTTTTGTTGCGATCAATCTCCACACCGTCAAGTTCATATCGAATCTCATCAAACATGAACGCGATGCAATTATTTTCCACTGTCACATCAGACCCCGCAACTGGTTTTTTTACAGTAAATTTTCCTCGATGTATAAAAAACTTTAAGACGGTAATATAAATCTTAATGTTGTATAGGTATTCTTATCTCATCGCTGTAATCAAACGTTGTATTGGCGAATGGATTGTACGTGTGAGTCTCGATCTGATGATGCGATTGTCAAAGATCGGCTCATTCTCGACGTTTAAGATGTCCGTCATTATTGTACCGCGTACAAGATTATAGAAATGCAACGTTCGACGCAGTAAGTTTCTTTTTCTCGATGCAACCTTCTTTTTTTGGTGATTGAAATTTACTACTAAATGTTGATTTCGTAAATGTTGTGTTACCTTTTATGTGCCGGTTCAATACGAGCATCTCACGCTGCGTCTACACAAACGTTATTGTCGCAGTCGTACGTGCAATCTGACGGTGATTTCTTCTCCTCAAAAATTAAGCAATCGTCCGTGTAATCGACAACGGGAGCGGTGCACTTCCACACGGTTCAAACGGACACGGTGCATTTGGACACGATATCTTGCGCACGGTTTAAATGGCCACGGTGCATTGCACACTGTGCATTTGGACAAAAAAGAAATTTTATTAAAAATGTACACCAGTTATATGCACACGTAAAATTTGACCACCGGTTATTTGCACACGAAAAAATGCCCACCGTTCACTTGGACTCGTAAAAGTTGCACATCATTCATTTGCACATGGAAAGATGCGCACCGATCATTTGCACACGGAAAGATGCGCACTGATTATTTGCACACAAAAAGATGCGCACTGATCATTTGCACACAAAAAGATGCACACTGATCATTTGCACACGGAAAGATGCGCCCTGATCATTTGCACATTAAAAGATGCACACCGATCATTTGCACACCATTCATTTGGACACGGTGCTTTTGGACATCGTTATTTGCACACCGCTCAGTTGCACACCGTTCAATTACATACCGTTCAATTGCACAACGTTCAATCAAACGCATATAAAATATTCATACATTATGGCTGCGTTTGCGATGTGTATATGGGTTAGCGACTTGGACGGGATGGGTGCGGGAGGGGGGCCGAAAGCCCCTTGCACCCGTGTGTGTGTGTGTGTGTGTGTGTGTGTGTGTGTAAAGCATTCACTGCACCACATGGGTTTGCGACTTAAATGGTGTGCAATTGCTCGGATAGCTAAGCGAGATTAAGCATATCAGGAAAATTAATGCACTGCATGTATGTTGTGAATTGCCCACAATTTTCTGTCATTGTAATTTAACGTGGAACGAAGTTGACATCAGGAGAGCAAATAACCTTTATGAGTTTATAAAATTATAAGTGCATGCATTGAGGAATAATAAACTTGTCACATTGACAGCAATTGTGCATGCATGTTGACAACTTGCCGTCAGTTTGTTGAATTCTAATGTAGAATTTACATGATGTCAGAACAACAGACAGTTTGAGGAAACACCTTGGCTTTATTAGTTGATAAAATTAATAAGAAATAAGTGACAGCAAAATAACAACATGTTGCCTTTATTTGGCTATCTGAGTGAACGGTGTGCAATTGAACGGTATGCAATTGAACGGTGTGCATATGATCGGTGTGCATCTTTCCGTATGCAAATGATCAATGTGCATCTTTCCGTGTGCAAATGATCAGTGTGCATCTTCCGTGTGCAAATGATCAGTGCGCATCTTTCCGTGTGCAAATGATCAGTGCGCATCTTTCCGTGTGCAAATGATCGATGCGCATCTTTCCATGTGCAAATAATCAGTGCGCATTTTTCCGTGTGCAAATGATCGGTGCACATTTCTTGGTGTGCAAATGAGTGATGAGCAAGTGAGCGGTGTGCAAATGAATGGTGTGTAACTTTTACGTGTCCAAGTGAACGATGGGCATTTTTTCGTGTGCAAATATTGGTGGTCAAATTTTACGTGTGCATATAACTGGTGTACATTTTTAATAAAATTTCTTTTGTGTTTAAATGCACAATGTGCAAATGCATTGTGGTCTTTTGAACCGTGCGCAAGATATCGTGTCCAAAAGCACCGTGTCCATTTGGACCGTGTGCAAGTGCACCACTCCCCAATAATAGATTTTGTTTCGTCAAGTGGACTGTCGGTCAAATGACCGTGTCGGTTAAGTATATTTGTCAGTTATGTAATTGTCGATTAACAAGGGAACGGACAGAACTGTCCCTCACCGATTTTAATGAGCTTCGGATATGTTGTAGAACATAAGAAAATATTAGACCCATATTTTTTTTTATCTGCGTATCTCAACGTTTAGGGGTTGAAACCACCCTCGAAAATAACGCATTTTTTCGTTTTTTGCGAATATCTTTGAAAATATAAGGTTTATGAAAAAATGTTCTATACGAAAGTTTTATGGTATTTTATACTCTTTACAATAGTATATTTATATTTTTTAAAATTTCAAATTTTTTAATTTATCTCACCCCCACCCCTTTTTTTCAACATTTTAAAAATTTTGTAAGGACAAAAATTAAAGAGCCTTAAAAGCCGAATCCACCCATATATAATAACATATGGGTTCCATCATTCTCAATTATTAGCAAAACGAGATAGTAATCTCGCGCTATAGGTGCCGCGCTAGAAGTAGTGTTGCGTTATTTCTTTAGTCGCGTCACACTCAATAACTGCCGCTTCTGCGTATTTTTATATTAAGACATAAAAATAGATTAATCTTAATTATATAATACGCAACGTATTACACGATATAAAGCATAAATGCATATATATAACAAAAGTAGCATATATATACGTATGTGCCTACGTACATTTTCATTGTACAAATACGAATATAAATTAATATGAAGCAAAATTTTTTAATATTTAAAACTGCAAATAACGAAATATATAATAATCATATATCAAAAGAAAAAATATAAAACATAAACTGCAATAACTATTTGCATAATTATATGAAATAGTTCGTGGATACGACGACCTGTGGCAGACTGATATCATCAAGATGCATCCGTATTCGCGTTTCAACAAAGGCTATCACTACATACTCACTCATGGTAGAAGAATACAAGATGTGCTCATACTCAAGACGAATTTCGGTACGGTTCTGCGCAGATGCGGCCATTTTTTAACGTTTAGAACGACGCTTTATGTCAACAGCTGTTAAGGCCATCACACAATGCCAGGCACCAGGCAATAGGAACAGGAAATAAAGAAAAAGAAAAAGAGAGAAGAAGATCCTTTCTCTCTTTCATTATTTCTGTTCCTATTGCCTGTTGCCTGGCATTGTGTTTAGGCCTATTATGAAAAAGTTAGTCTCTTTATTTTTATCTCAATTATCACCTTCAATTATTTTCAACTCTAATAATCTGTAATTATTTAAAATAAGGTCTTTTTCCGAATTATGGCCGGTATTTATAGTCAGATCTTATATTTAAGATCATCTTAAGTACTGTTTTAAGTTGTTATTTACAATTGAAACACTTGTTTCAATTTTTGGCTTCAATATGAAGAAATCTGCGGCTGAGGCTTATCGAATGCTCTCAAATACGTGTGGCGAAGCCGCTATTAGTGAAAGAACGTGTCGAGAGTGGTTTCAACGCTTCAAGAACAATGATTTTGACGTCGAAGACCGGCATGGCGGTGGAAAAGAGAAGGTTTTCGAAGATGCAGAATTGGAGGCATTACTTGATCAAGACTCGTGTCAAACGCAAGAAGAATTGGCAGGATCATTGGGAGTGATTCAAAACGCCTAAAAGTCATGGGAATGATTTAGAAGCGAGGAAATTGGGTGCCGTACGAGTTGAAGCCGAGAAATGTTGAACGGCGTTTGTTTGCTTGTGAACAGCTGTTTGCAAAGACGGAAGGGGTTTATGCATCGTATTGTGACTGACGAAAAATGAGCTCATTACAATAATCCCAAGCGCAGAAAATCATAAGGATTTCCCGGCTATGCTTCTATGTCAACGGCCAAACCGAATATTTACAGCTCCAAGGTCATGCTATGTATTTGGTGGGACCAGCTCGGCGTAGTAGTGTATTATGAGTTACTAAAACCGACTGAAACAATCACAGGCGATTGGTATCGAAAGCAATTGATGCGTTTGAGCCGAGCATTGAAAGACAAACGGCCGCAATACAACGATAGATACGACAAAGTGATTTTGCAGCATGACAATGCTCGACCCCATATCGCAAAACCCGTCAAGACATACTTGGAAACATTGAAATGGGAAGTCATATCCCACTCGCCGCATTCTCTGGACATTGCTCCCTCTGACTATCACTTATTTCGATCAATGATACATGGCCTGGCTGACCAGCTTCCGTTTTTTATGAAGAAGTGAAAAATTAGATCGATTCGTGGATCGTTTCAAAAGATGACAGTTTTTTCGATGCGGGATTCGTATGCTGCCAGAAAGATGGGAGAAAGTAGTGGCCAGCGACGGACAATACTTTGAATCGTAAATGTATAACCAGTTTTCTACAATAAAGTTTCGAATTTCGAAAAAAAAAAAACGGCGGAAGCAGAGTTGTACACCTAATACAAAATACATATTTAATAGTATATATTACAAAGATATTTGCTAATGTCCCACGGTAACGTCTCGGTCGAATCTGGTACAATATATCGTTTGTTGTTGTACAGACTCAAGACGATTTTCCTTTCGGATATTGTGTATACTTTATGCAAGTTGGATCTTATGCACGACTGGCTACGTATTAGTTCGATCTTTTCGCGGAGACAGCGCGTGTAATCGTCGAACGTTATAGTTCGCATGACGACCCTGCTTTTGACACCTTTAGCCTTTTTGGTGTCCTTCTTTCCGTCCACCCTCATTGATTATATTTTTGTCCTGATTCCAATGAATTCGGTCATTATCATTATTGTTCTCATTCTTCATTAGACGCGGCACTTTTTTATTTTTGAGAGACATACCGTACGCATTACCAATCGGATAATTGCTAGTATCGTACCTAGCAATATCACGTTTCATGTTTTCATAAATATTCTCGCACTCGACATGGTACGAGACTGTCGGTGTCGGTATACATTACGCCATATTTGTCGCGATACAGCGGTAGCATGTACTCGTGGTGAAATTCATACAAACAAATTTTTGAAATGTCCAATAAACACATTCCTACATAGATTAGCTTGTTGAATTTCACCTCGAGATTACGCAGTATCGATGGCGATTAGATTTTCTAAAAATACGCTTCTACTGTGAAAATTTAGTCTCGCGATCATTGTCCCGCGCTGTATCGTCTTTTCCATCTCATCAAAAACTTTACGTCAACGTGATTGCGTACATTTTCCATTGTTTTACCAAGTACTGCGTTATTCATGAGTTTGTATAAATTTTTTTCAAAGTTGTTCTTTGCAAAGATTCAAAATCATGTGTTTATTTCTACGTACTTGCGGAGCCATGCGGATTGAGCAAATTGTAATATACGGTGTATCTGTGTTAGGCGAAGACCGTGGCGCATGCACTGCTGCAGGTTACGGTAATGGATAATGTAACGGTTTTTATCATAAATAGTTGCAAGTAGTTTCTCCTTCCGCCCATCGGGCGGTTTGTCGTGCGTTGGGCAGAAGGGTAGATCAGCGTGCGCGTTGCGGTGTTGTGGATACTCGAGATCGATCTCGAGAATGTAACCCGTGGGCGAATCTGCAGAGATCGCGTTCACGTCAGAATTCAAAACATCTTCCCATTGACGAAATTCGATGTGACGCACGTTAATCATTGCACCGGTTAAGATACTGCTCTCGAATGCAATATCTATTTTACGTTACTCAAATCTCGCGTTATTACTATCGTCACTAGTGCTCGCGTAATTGCCACCGACGTGCATAAAACGTCTTTGCAGTCGCGTTTTTCATCCGCGAGTCGAGCGATTCTCGCCAACAAAGATTGTCTTTGTCCAACGGCAAGCCGAACACGCTTGGCACGATTGCGTTCCTTAAGGGAATGCTAAACTGCTCGTCAAACTTGATCGAGGTCGATAATGTAGAGTCATTTGGGCACGTCTTTAACAAAATTTTGTATGTATTTCTTTTATAAATTTAGAAACCCTTTTTCAGAATTAATTATGGAAGATTTTTAATTCTGTAAATGCAATAAAAAGTTGTACATTGGAACAAATTGTACAATTCTGTCGATAAAACAGAATCCCTTTAAACACGGAAAACATTTTTCTAAAGTTCCTAGGCTTATTCTAAAAGCACAGTATTGTTTTTTGCTGAAATGCCAAGTGCGCCTCATGCTTATTTTATACGTACAAAGTCTGAAACTTTATACGCAGCAAATGTTTTCACGAGTCGACTACAGAAGTCGATAACAAAACTATAATTTTCTAACATTCTTTCGTTTTTCTTATAAAATTGATCGCAGCGCACCGCGTTACTATCTGTACTTTAATTTTGGAGAAGGATTTTCAATTCTATGCAATCAATAAAAAGTTTTCTGTGTCCGAAAAATTAGTAATAAAACAGAGCAGTTTAGTGTCCCTTTAAGTTGTTCAATGCATTTCTTGCATTGTTGTACTCAAACAATTCACCCAATGTAGCGACTCCGTCTGCTGTTTTAAAAGTTCGTGTCTCACTCGATCGAAATTTTCCATTGCGACGGCGGCGCGGTGTGTGAACTATTATTTTAACCATATTCCACCACTCCGATTGATTTGAAAAAAATGTGTGTTAAAGAAGAAAATCTAGAGATGTTTTTGTGAAAATATAAAAGTGGTATCTCAGAACTATCACTTCCAAAAAAATTCATAAAAAATTCAAAAAATTTTTTATCGGGTTTTTTTAACCACAAAAATTACTTAAAATTTTTTAAACTTGTCTAAACGAAGTTTACAACATATACTTTTTATTAAAATCGGTCCAATCATTTTCGAAAAAAACCACTTTCTTTATTTTTCTTATCTCCTCCCTAATTCCCCCAAAAATGCAATTTTGTAACTAATATTTGAGGAAGTTTTACATCTCAAGAGTGCCAACTAATGATATCAATTTGAGCTCGATTAGTGTGGGGGCAGATTTCACCTGCTTACTCCGCTACGCCCTTTGTTCTTAAATCGCACTTGAAAAAATTTATCACACACTGACACACACACGCATGCACACACGCTTTCGGGCAAATTGATTTGAAAAGTCTAAGGAATGCTCTAAAGGCTACTCAATATATATCCATGCTATTGGTCACGTGATTTTTTTTTTTTAAATGCGTCTAAGAGAAAGTTCTACTGAACTTTAACATGTTGGGACACGTCCAATTATAGCCAAGAAATTTTTCGGAGGATAATATTAAACGTAGACTATAATATCCGAATGTTATATTTCTTTTATTTAAAAAAAATATTTTTAATGTTTATAAAATCTAGCAGCCTGATATCGGCGCTCGCTGACAGCTGAGATAACGGCGCTGCTTATACGATGAGTGTAGCGAGAGAGAAAGAGAGAGCAAACTGTAATTAAGGTGGAATATACATAATGTAATTTTTTCCATTTAATTATTTATAATTTAAATTAGGACATATATGTATAGATAATCTAATTATGAATATCATATAAAAATTACATTATGTATCTCCACCCCAATTACAGTTTGTTCTCTCTACGAACCTGGGCGGCGGCAAATCCTAAGCACAAAGGACTTTTGAAAACATGTTGAGACAAGTTTCTTGTTTGTTTAAAAAAAAACAATAAACAAAGGAAATATTTTTGACTTAAAATTTATGACAGAATCAATTGTTCTAATCAATTGTCTAATAAAACAAATGAACAAAAGAATTTTGAAATTTATGATAAGGCCAATTGTTACAATAAAATAAAACCACAGAATTTTGAAATTTATGACAAAGTCAATTATTAAAAAGAAATAATAAACAAAAAAATATTGAAATTAATGGTAGGGTATTTGTTAAAAAAAAATAATAAAAAAAATTTAAAATTTATAACAAAGTGCATTGTTTACAAAAAAACAATAAACAAAATATTTTGAAATTTATGACAGGGTCAATTGTTAGAAGAAAACAATAAACAAAAGAATTTACGACCGAAGCAATTGTCATAAAACAAATAAACAAAAAAAAATGAAATTTATGTGACATTCTACTGTTTGGCTAAAAATTCCCTTAGTATAACTATTAACATCTGGCAGAAAAAAGATGTAAATTTCAAATGTCTGTATACGTATTGTTAAGAGCATCTCGTTTTGCGTGGAGAGTTGCAAACCCATGTGGTGCAGAGAATGCTTCGCGCGCGCGCGCGCGCGCACACACACACACACACACACACACTGGGGAGAAGTGCAAGGGGTGGCCTCCGACCTCCCTTCCACACCCATCCCATTCTTAGATGTACCAACAGTCATAATTTATGAATATCTAGATGCGATCCGCTTGACTGTGCGCAAAAAAAACTGTGCGCAAAAGAACTGTGTGCAAACGAACTGTGCGCAAAAGAACTGTGCGCAAATGCACTGTGTTCAATGTTACAAATGTTTAGTTAATAAAGTTAATAACAAATTTTACATGTGTGTGTGCGTGTGTGTTAAAAATGTTACAAAAATATGTTGTGTCCAAAAGCAACTGTGCGCAAATGCAACGTGTCCAATTGAATGATGTGTAGCTTTATATGTCCAATAGTACGGTGTGCAATTGCAATGTGTCCAATTGTACCGTATGTTATTGAAACACTCCTATTGACATGGACAATATTGACGCGTGGCCAATATTGACGTGGTTATTATTGACCTAGGCAATATTAGGCGTAGCCATTATTGACGTGGCCAATATTCACGTGGCCAATATTGACGTGACCAATTCGCATTGTGGTCGATCAGGATCGTGGTCATTATTGACGTGGGCAATCGGAATTGCACGCACGCACGCACGCACGCACACATTTAACAATGATTATGACGCCCGATGGATATTTTTCCCATAACCTTATCTCTCTTTTCTCGTTCAGATTATGAACCGGTCGTCATAACACTAAAGAATTCACAAGATTGGTGAAGTTGAGAATACTTATAAACCTCCCAGCAAACGAAAAAAGATTGAAAAGAATTGGAATGGGATTGCCAGAAATTCAATTAAGAACTTTCCGAATTCCATTTTGTCAAAAAAAGGATTGAATGAATGGTTTTAATACCATGGAATTCTTTATTTCGGAAAGAATTTGTCTTTCTTGAATCCCATCCAATTACGACACAAAAAACATAACGGAATGAATACCACTGAATGCCAAGTTAGGGATTGGAAAGTTTCATCATGAATTCCATTGAATACCATTGATTCCGTGAACGAAATGAATACCATTGAATGCCAAATTAAGAATTAAAAATTTTCGTATTGAATTCCATCTATTCTGACAATGAAATGAATACCATTGAATGCCAAATTAAGAATTAAAAATTTCCGTATTGAATTCCGTCTATTCTGACAATGAAATGAATACCATTGAATGTCAAGTTAGGAATTAAAAATTCCGTATTGAATTCCATTGATTTCCGTCTATTCTGACAATAAAATGAATACCATTGAATGCCAAATTGGAAATCAAAATGTATATATCGAATTCCATTGAATTCCGCGCGATGTTTACAACAGACAAATTCCATTTTATTCTAATTAAGAATAAAAAACAAGTATACGTTAAATTCCTAGTTCTATCCCATCATTATTTAAATCTATATTATATATTGTCATCCCCTATCACTTATAAAATTGAAAGTCATTCTTATAAATTAATTATAATTTCAAAGTTCCATATTAGTTAAATTTTTGATATTTTTGGGATAAACAGACTAATGTAAAACACTTTTTTTTAAATACTAAATAATGGATATTGTTACATTAAAATAAAACGTTTTATTTACAAAAAATTATAAAATATTTTTATTGCAATTATATATACAATTATATGTACAATTAAGTTGACAATAAAATAAATTATATTATCTTTCGTTTTTTAGCGTACAGCGTGACCTCGATGAGAATTGTATTTTTACCTACTCCGAGTAACCAAAGCATGTAAAGTCATATAAGACATAGTGTTTTTTAAAATAATATTAAGTATTATAATACACATTCTTACAATAAATAACATTATCAATTTTACATAAAATTATTGATTTAAGATAATTTAAAAAAATAAAAAGTTTTAATTAATCAGCCTCGAATACATTAGGCATTGAACAAACATACATTGTTCTCCAATGTCTACTAGAACCATCTTTGAAGCAACCTCGACTATTGACACTAAAAATTGATTACTTGTTAGCGATCTTATCTTCCACATATGTGGTATTTCAATTTCTCCAAGAATTACCTTCTCTAAAAGCAATTCACTGACATTGAAATAACATCCAGTATCGGGAAAACTGATTATTTCTAAAATTTGTGCAATTTTCTTTGATTTTAGCTGAATAATACTATTATTCCATCTTTTGGACCGCGTGTAATTTTTAGTTTGGTATAATTGGTTATTATACACACATTTCTCATATTTTACGCCTCCAGCTGTGTATACATCTGCAAAATATTTGCCCGATCCAAAAAAGTTACACCCTCTGTAACTTCTACGTTTACAGTTGACCGATTGCCACAAAATAGTTTATCACAATAAATTTTTACATTATTCGGTAAAGAATTAGTAGCTACGCCTACTCGATATGACATAACTTGCAATGATTTTTTGGCCATTTGTTGCTCTACTCCCTTTGGCCCGTTGACTAGTTGCTTCAAAACAAAAATGTTACTTTCATACGGGAAAACCGATGTCGCCCAAAGAGGTCCTGATTTTCTAACAGATTGAACGCAATGAAGAATAGAATGAACATTATATCGCATTGCAATCGTTCCATACAAATTTTCAAAATCTGCTACAACTTCAAGAGATCTACTTCGCACTGATCCAGTTCAGAATGCGAGATTGAGGTCTTTTGTAAAATATACACGCTTTTGACAAATAGTACGTAATGTTCGAGATTTTTCTTTGGCACTAAATCCATACAAACAGGTATAGAGTAATATAACAACCATGACTTCCAATCTTTTGCTTTAAAATTACTATAATTAGTCATTGATTGCGGCAACTTCCGCAAATCGCGAGGAGGTTGAATTCTACATAATCTTTCGTTAATGATTTTCCTTGCATCGCGACTTAGAATTTTTGTAAATAAGTCCCATATGTGTTTTGTTACGCCTAAAATGACTGTATGCATGCAATCAAGCGGAAAACCCCACACCATATCAAAATTTGATAATGATGCAAGTACCGAAGCTCCCTTCACTCCTCGACTTTGTAATCCAGTTTTAGCCGATACTTGCACATCATATAAATGAGTTTTATGAGTTCTTAACTCGGATTCTTGGTACTTGAAAGGATAACGCATAGCAGAAATATATAGCCCAGGATGATAACAGTAGCTACACCCAAAATATCCATTATATTGTATTCTATTTTGGACTACTGGTCGAGCTACAGAATCCATTGAACAACATAAAACAGTCGGCGCATATGAGATACAAACATTATCAACCGTTATGCCAAGATCGACACCGTCTTTACGTAAACGATTAATTTGTTTAATGAACTCCGTAATGTATGTATTCATAAGTCGAGGAGTCGGCTCATGTTCAACAATCATGATACCTACCATCAATACATATTTAAAGCGCATTGTTGGTGGTAAATCATTGAAAATGAGTTGAAGAGGCCAAAAACTTCGTTTTGACTTATGAAATAATGGCGCTCCATCAGTATTAATATTACATGTTAAAGAAGTGGGATAGTCCATAATCATTTACGATATAATTCCCCGTCGCTTATATCACTAATATCTCTACTTTCTTGTGTAACGCGCCGAGCATTAATTTTTTCAATCAAAGCATTCCGAACATTTTTATCCTGCATAAGTAAATCTAATTGGTACCGTAAATCTATAGATAAAAACATATTTGTGCTTGACAAACTTATATTGTGTTTATGATTGCAAAACTCGCACAATATTTGATTCGCCTCAAAATGTTTCTTTGTTGTAGAATATAATTTGCTGTAACAATTAGTGCAATAATAATGATAAGTTATTATATTATCCGGTGGGTCGATTTGCTTCGCGAATCTATGATTTGATATATTAATATTACGAAAAGCTGGTCCAGCACATATATGAAGAAGTTCCATTATAGATTTGCGCGCTTCATTTGACGCACGATATCGCAAACAGTGCCCAGCTACCATCGAGACAACATCATCTACACTTAAACCCGCCGCCGGAAACATTATTGCACTACCTGTGCGTGTATGAAATTCTTCATTTCGCACGTAAATCATCTTCATTTTCTTCTTCAATGTCATCAACACTCCCAGTGACACTTCCTGCATCCGACGTATTTTCATCAAATGCCATTTCTTCGTAAGATGCATGTACCCATTTTTGATCTTCAAATGAGATATTCTCTTGCACACATTGTGCAGATTGTGGTATTGTATTTTCGTGACTAACACCAGCACTGCCAATGACTTCTTGTTCAAATATTCCAGCGTTACAAAGCTGATTCGAACACGATGGTTCACAATCAGTAATCCCTACGAGGAACACAAGATATGTATTATTATACTCTTGAAAAGCCATTAATATGACACACAAAAGATATTGAAAAATTACTAAAATAAAGATATATATTTCATTGCAATTCATCAAATTAAACAAGAAATATTTTTGTTTCAAAATTAATGATATAATGATATTAATTTATAATAATAACTAATTGCGTAATTAATTCGGAGTAAACAGCTATGGTTTAACAAATCAAAACGTATATATTTCATTAAATTTTAAATAAATTTGTAGATCTCCAAAATTCACAAAAACATGATTACGATAAACATCGTTCTAAATTGATTGAAATTTATTTCATGTAAAATCCAAAATAAAGTATTTTTGATTTGTCTGAAATCTTCTTCTAATCTTTTTTTCGCAATAATATAAAAAAATCTATTTTTTGTTACAATTGATTTTGCAATATTAACCGTTACTATAGCTGACTAATTAATCTCTTCAATATTTCTCTGCAGTATCTTAAAGAGTTATCTTTTATTTTTATATAGCGTTCTTCTTTATTTACGTTTATTTTTTTCGCCGAACTGTAAGAGTTTTAAGAAGGAAACTTTTTAAGGTAATCCTGTAGTGTACACAAAGAACTGGGCTAGTGCTCACATAAACTGTATATATTTTAAGGAGTTTTGAAGTGACTGATTTTGAATCAGATTTGCAAAATTAATTTGTTTAGCAAATTGTTATAATTATTTGTTTAAACAATTTCTTTAAACAAGTTATTGCAAAATTCTTTTTTTGAACTTGTACTTATATATGTAATTTTTTTATAATTTTTTCCTAGAACATAATTTTGATTTTTTTTAAATTAAATTTTGCAATAAAACTTTTACAACCGGTAAAAAAATTGTACGCAAATAAAATGCTTATAAAAAATGAAAAATAGCTCTTTAAGGTACCGCATAAAAAATATTACAAAAATTAATTAGTCGGCTACAATAACAATTTAAATATGATAAAAATAACTGCTCATAAACCTCCTTTTTTTATTTTATGATAATACAAGACAGTATCACATTTTGCACCTGGAAAATATTTATTATTACAAAAATATTTATAATTACAGCCCAAAGTATTACAATTTTTTAATTTATGTACTTTATATGATACACGTGAAAATATACTGTAGTAAAGTAAAATTAATAAATTCTTGTCATAGTATTTAGAGTTTGTGAACAAAACTATGATACTAACTTCATATATTAATATGAAAAAATAAATTTATTGTCAAGGCACAGCATAGAATTGAATACTAAAATCCTGGCTAAAGTATTATTTTCTCAATAAACTTTCTTTACAGTTTTTCGAGGAGAGGAGGAATATAGATGCTAGTTAGCATCAAAAATATTAAATTGCTTGTCAATTTATTTGTGACATTACGTTCCAGCTTTATGTAAGGACAGTGTTTTAAGACCAACAAATATGCGGCGCTCAGTTCGCGTGAGCTATGTTTCGTATATAAATTCACACAAATAATAATAGGCACTAAGAACCACCATAGATTTCTGCAGACCAACATAGGTATTTCTATATATCCTTGTTTGAATACTAGATATTGTCACTAAGTTTGATTCTTATCCAGCATTGGCTCTAATAATAAATATTTCCTTGTTCCCAAATTGAGAATGTCATACTGTCCTATATATATTTTATATAATATTATACAAATTTCTTTTTACTTAAAAAAATAATAACTTGATCAACAAACACAAAAAACATTGTAATGTCTTGGAATAAAAAGTCATCATACAGCAGATAAAAGGTATTTATGAAGAACGCGATAAAGAAAAGGTGATAATAAACAAGTGCCCAAAAGTTAGAAGTTCATTACTTATTATAAAAATTGAAATAAGTTGAAATAATATTAAACCTGTGCGTTCATCTACACGACGTAACATTGCGTCGTATTTCTGTTTCCATTTCTTATATGTAGCTTTCGATACCATGTCCTTGTTGAAGTTTCTTTGTAACCATAGTTTGTATCTTTTTCTTTCCATGTTGTATTCAGTGTTTCAATATTCACTGCAATTCAATGCAACAAACAAAATTAGCAATATACAACAGTATTTTACTACATCAATTTTACAACAAAAACACAGATAAAAATATTAATTAATTTTATGACAAAACTATAAAAGACTACAAATGTTTTGAATTAATTTGCATACATTTCAACACATTGTTACGTTCAAGTAAAGTGAAAAAATAATGCATGTTTATGGCATATGAAAGAGATTGATTAGGTTTATTTATTCGCTTGAAATAAAACATAAAGAAATAAAGCCTCTATAAAAAGTGCAAAAGCATATATTTGTTACATATGTGCAAAGGCCTCACTATGCAAAACAAGTTGATTTTTATTGTAAAGCAGGATTGATAAAGTGTGTTGCTCACGAGCTTTCCTCTTTTTCTCTTTCTTCTACCTTATTCGAATGAAAGAGAGAAAGAATTACTCGCGAGCAACATTTCGTCAGACCTATTGTAAAGTTATGTACATATACAATAACGTTGATACTTATTAAAATGATAAAAAATCTTACCTTGAATACCGTAAAATGATCTCTGCTATCTGCTTCCAATGACTGCGTATAATTTTAATGGAAGGGGGGTATTTCAAGGTAAGATGTACATACAGGTTAGCAATGCAGTCTTTCAAAATCTGAATGTCACATACTTCAAACGCAAATATTCGAAAGTCACAGAAATATGTGACTTCTTTCCGCGAATGCACTGCACAAGACGTAAATCACGTAGTTACGTATTATAAATTACGTATTACACATATAACCTGAGTCAGGTATAAATATCAACGGCCGCCTCGTGGCGTCATGATATTAGACCTGTTCTTTTTAGCTGCACTGATGCACTGGTGCAACAAGTTAAAGTGAGACAAATATATTTTTTCTCATTCTAACTTGTTACACCAGTGCAGCAGTGCAGCGAAAAAGAACAGACCAATTGTACCTTATGGCTTTCGTTTTCGGTACGAACTACGAACACGTGCGTCCCGGCTGCACGTGACGTGCAGTCAATGATTGGGCGCACGGTATTGGTAGCCGGCAGGCAATATCGTTCTCGATTCTCGGTGCCTGGCGAATGTGATTTTCTCTGCTTTCGCGTGCTCGGTAATTTCGACGTCCTTAGTCCTGATATCATTTCTTGAGCTGTGTATTCGCGTTCGGTTCTCTTGCCTGCATAGCATTAATCGATTCTCGCGTCGTTTAAATCTGAGCGATTTCTCGTGTTCGATTCTGCCCAAACCGGCATTTTCGTGTTCACGCGACGTTGTGTGTGTTGACCGTCCACATTGCGTGGGCCGAAACATGTATGCGTACGTGCGGATTCCGCCAACAAAAAATGTCCACGAGTTTCGGAAAGTTGTGCCGGTGAAAGATATTAAAAGGTTCAATTCACAAAATCCACTTAATCCGCGACAATTGTATAAAATTAAGCACAATGGAGATATCATCGTAGGTCACGTTCTACGTACTGCAAGTAAGTAAAAAAATTATATTGTCTTATATATTTAAATTTTATTGTACCAGATTATCAAAAATTTCCTGAAAAATTCCTTTAAAAAAACATTTAATGCAACAGATTTTTTATATAAATTTATTGTTAAATATTTTTATTATTAATTTATTATCATTATTTGTAGATACCAAGAGCGAATTGGAAGCAATGGTGGCAGGAAAAAGATGATGAATGTCCCACCGTACAAACATCTACTGTCACCATCTGACAGCTTTAGCACTGATATTGAAAACTCACCAAAGTCTGCTAAGGTACGTTAATATACTAAGAAACAATAGCCTTGTTCGTTTTGTCTATTCTGGGTCTACTCGGAGCAAACCCAAGCAGACCAATGCATACTTTAATAGGTTGGCGTCATCGGAATCAATTAGAGTGCGTTGATCGCTGGGTTTGCTCCGAGTAGACCCAGGACAGACAAACGAACAAGGCTAATGACTCTACAGTAATTTATTATGTTTTTTTTATAGAGGAAAGGTGAAAATTTAGAACATATAAAACAACATAGGCTAAAGCAATAAAAGAACGTCAGGCTGTGTGCAATTAATGCACAGTCTGTTGAAGAATACCAGGTATGAAAATTTGACACAAATTTTTATAAACTGATGATAAAGTGATTTATGGAATTATGACAAAACACATTATTAAATAGGAACATAGCACTTGCCGCAACAGCAGCTCGCCGACTTCCAATATTGAAATAGAAGATTTAAAACATACTATAAAACGCATTAAAGCCCAATGTGATTTTTTAAAAGACAGTCTCCAGAGAAAAGAAAAAATAATTGCGGAAAAGGAGGAATGGATTGTTAAACAAAAAGATATGGAAGTAACTATTGCGGCATTACAGAAAGAAGTACAAACATTACGCCGATTGAATATTGAATTGCAGGAAGCTGCAATCTTAAAAGGAAAAGAAATCCAAAGTTCGTATATATAGATATATATATGTTTAATATACACAACATAGCAGCTATATTGTATAATATGAAATAATAATACAATTATTATTATGTAATTGATCACTTTTTACAGATTTCAATGAAGGCAACAATTTTAATGTGGTTACAGGAAACAACCTAACAGTGTTAAATAAACATCCGGCAGTTGGTTATATAACGCCTGATAATAAAAGCGTAAGTGATTTCAATGTTTGCAAGATTAATTTACAGATATTTCTCTACTTACAACAGGATTACGTCGTAATACTTTGTTTGTAAATCGAATTTATTTGTAAGTTGAATGAATAGCATTTATATTTTATGTAGTTTATATGATAAATGAAACTTTATTTAAGCAAAATAATTATAACTAAAAACGATTACAGATCTATTTAGAAAATAACGAAACAAAAATGTTTTTCTAAATATTTTTAATACATTTAATTATTATTATAAAATTAATATTTAGCTTAAACACAGATTAATTTCACCAAGTGATTAAAAAATAAGATTTTTTCTTAAAAATAAAACTTAATATAACATTTAATATTATAAAAATAATATTTAATTTAAATCATTGATTAACGAGTGTTTTGTTAGATTAATTATAATTAATCTACTTGTTTATTTTAGTCAATAGCATACCCGGTTGTACATAAATCCGAAAATTTATAAATTGAGATAGTCACAAGTAGAGGGATATCTGTACTTATCTTCAAGTTTTCCAAATTTCCTGAATATTTTCTAAAATTTATAACATTCGCGTGGGAAAACACTTTTTAAAATTATTTCATATATTTATATTGTACATTTAGTCATTCGTAACTTCCATGTAAAAAATTATTTTTTAATTTTCTTTTTAATAAATATTTATATATTTAACAACATCAAATAGTAATTAAACAGATATGAAAAAATGTCTTTAAGTTTGCGTATTATAAATTGAATTTTTTTATAACTATAATATTTATTTGTTTTGACCATTTTTATGTAATATACATAATAAATTACAATAGTCTTTTTCAGATATAGTTACGCAAATTATTGAAAAATTTTAATAAGTTAAATTTAAATTTTCAATGTAAAAATAAATTATTAATTAAAAATATAGATTAAAAAAAACATCAACTGATTGGATAGTTTTGCAAACAGTACCACAGAATTTTACATAATGAAGCAAACTATATTTATAAAAGATTGTTATCTAAACAATTTTAACTTTGTTATTGCTCCCCGCAATAATAACCTTTGGAAATCTGCCCAAGTTTTTTATTACAATATTTTCTTTATATGTCATATCTACGAATGTAATATAACAATAAATCTTGCAGATTCATCTTGGATATGGCGAATACTTGCCCAAAACTGCATATGTTGCAGCTGCTTGCGATTGCAGAAGGCCTGCAATTTTTGTTCGGCAAATCGCGATTGTCTGTTTTCTTTGGAGACGCTTTTAAACAGCACTGTAACAGGCAAAGGAAAAGTAACCGAAATAGAAATTCTAAAAAGCCGGAAAATGCCTTAGATTGCAACAAAATTTTAGCGATTAAAGGTAATCATGTGTAATTGTAATTCGTATTATCTCATCAATGATTTTCTTCTCTTTTATTATTGTTTTTCTTTGTATAATCGCTTTTCTATTATTAGACGACGAATAAAATATATCATAAAACAGTCAACCCTTAACATTTTTTACAACCACAACGATATTGAGATTTAATTTTTTGCTGAAATTGCAACCGGTGGTGTACAAAGTAATCATATTTATATCTACGAAGATAAATTTAATTCTCTTTAACATTAGAAACTATATTAATGCTTTTAAATATATGTATCTAATTATATTTGCGATAATAGAAGAAAACACTGGTCTAAACATTTTTGCTGGAAACATTTGTTTTAGAGCAAAGGCTGCAACTCAAATAAATGAAAACAAAGTTTTCTAATTTATGTTTTTGTTGCTATTTGCATTATTTTACAATTTATTTAAGAATTTTGTTTGTTAAAGTCGCTATTAGTCTTCAAAATAACATGTCATTGTTTAAGGGTAACATAAGACATGTATTTGAAGACCAATAACATTTTAACAAACAATTAAAATTTCTCATGTAATTTACAAAATATTGCAAAATACACAATAAAATTAGTAAACATTTGTAATATGTACCTACGTTTTATTTTTGCAAAAGTTAGAGTTGAATTGAGTTGAGTTGCAGCTTTAGTTGTGTTGGACGAGGCCCTTTGTTCTAAAACGAATGTCTTCAACAAAATTAAAAACATTCAGTGTATCTTTTATTTTTGACAATTGTAATGGAGCAAACATTTGAAAAGCACCAATTTCTAATTAATATTCAAGAGAATTAAAATTATTTCCACAGATAAATATGGATACTTTGTATAATACCGATTGTAACTTTAATAAAACATTGAAATTCAATATTATGTAAAAAAAGTAAAGGGCTGATTGTTTAAGAGTAAATTTTATTCTTTGCCTAACAATACAATAACATTTTATTTTCTAATTCTCTTTGATAATATACTATTAAGTACTCTTCTTTTCTTTAGCTATATACTATCATTATTTAACGGTTGAAAAAAAAATTCCACCAGCAGAGGCGGACAAATTGGTGGAAAAAAATAGAAATATTTTAGCTAAATTTATATCTTCCTTAAAAGATTGTAAGCAATTTTGTTTCAAATGCGACTATTACAGTTACAACTTCTTATTGAGATGTTTTTGTACCGACATATTTATAATATAAACATTTTCAGCGCATACATGTACTACAGAAAAAGAAACTCATGCAATGGATGAGGTTCTCAATTCAGAAGAAGAATTGGACATCGAACAAAACATTGAGCAAAATGTTGAATCGAATATTCAACGGGACACTGATGAATCGAACATCGACTCGTTAAGAATGGAAGAAGCTGCACAAGTGCCTAATGAGGAGACATCTACATCGAATGAAAATGACAACGATCCGGACTTTGCTGTCCTTATCCCAGCCGAGTCATCAGACAGTGGTGGGTACAAATAAATATAATACTTATTTTTCGAAACCACTTATACTTATCACAATTTCTTTTTTCCAGATTCTGAAAACCGTGAAGGTTTTGGACATTTTAGTGTCAAGAGTCAAGATTATATTTATATCTATTATAAATATAAAGTGTTTTTATTAACATTTTATTTTTACATTTTTTATTTTTACAAGTATCTTTTGTTTAACTTTATCTGATTTTTTATGTTTTGTTGATTATAATTTTTAATCGAAAGTTTTTATAATACTATTGTTAGATACTTGATTATTAATATTAATGTTATTTTTTGTTTTTTTATAAATTTTAATTGGTATTTTTATTTGTAATATTAATAAAAGTTATAGTAACAATTATATGTATGGTAAATAAAAAGTATAGTAATTATATAGTAAATAAAAAAACGTTTATCTATAACCATTGAAATTTATTATCCTTTCCTATTTTCATAAAATTGTGGTGTGTGTGTGTGAGTGAGTTTGGTCATTACGGGATTCATTGGAATTTAAAAAATAATTTTCTAAACCATCTAATGCCATACAATCCATAACCTCTACGGATTCCATAGGATTGAATGGGATTGAAAATTTCTTTTTTGGATTCCATGGGATTAGATCATCTCATTCGAATCCCATCTAATTCCATCTAATTCCGTCAAAAAAGGAATTCAAGGTATTAAAAATTTTTAATACCTTTGAATCCTTTTCGTTTGC
>NW_023415809.1:0-27864 GCF_013373865.1 Monomorium pharaonis | reverse complement strand
ATGACACAATGTCAGCTGCTACACGGCCGACTTGCATTCAAATTCACGAACAAAATTGGCTTGAATTAACCGTCGTGTACGCACGCGTTCATTAACATCCGCCGAAATTGATGATTAATTAACGATCCGGCCACAAGACTAGGCTAATAAGTGGAACGCACCCCACACCATATTTTCGAAAGTACAAGTAGGAGTGCTTATTTCTATTTATATAGTTTTATTATAGAATTAAATATATGTATATAAACAGTTTTATGTTTTCATTGGAACTTTTTTATTTTTCTTATAGTTCTACATAATTCTGGCCAATATTTTTTACTGTAATATAAGGCACCGACTGCAACAGAAATATTATTGCACACATTGCATAAAAAGAGAATTTGCAATAATATACAATAATAATTGCAAAATATAATCCCAAGTAGCAAGATGACTATATCAAATCGTTTTAATGAAGCTTTTATGATGTTGCAAAACGTCATTAAAACGTTTTTAAGATTACATTTGACGTCAGTTCGCTACTTGGGATATTTATAAATAAAATTATTATAAAATTAGTTCATCTCGAATTGTTTAGAATGCTTTTTAAATGCATCATAACTTTTGGATTTCTATAAACAAAAAAATTCATACAAATGTGACACTAAAGTTAAAATAAATATACATTTCATATATACAAAAGTAAGAACATATTTTAAAAAATTTACTTATTGTTGTTTAATTTTGTTTATAGCATTGCCAATATATGCATCATAATAGCTACCGAAAATTAGTGCATTGCCGATACGTTTTGTATAATTATAAAATCATAATCGTAAAAATACCATAATGACATAATTGCTAATAATAAAACTTATATATTTTATATTCTTATGTTTCCCTATCACTTACAAGCTTCGAAATTTTGCGCAACGTTGTTATTCTATAGGTTATTTCACGACAAATCTTCGCGAGATTGTGAAATATATGGACAACTCGTTACGTGCATCCGGCGAAGTCCGTTGCAACGATCGTAAAACACTCACGTCCGACTTTCGGCAAACTGTCGAATGTCTGTCCGAAGCTTATGCACACGTGAGAATGTACTCATATCGCGAATCGCAAACATGTAATGCACGATTAAGCGATCTCAAGTACCCAGCACGGACAGGGCGAAAATCTAAAACAACAAAAATTTCACAATGCCGAGTTACGAAACTGCGCGGATGTCGTAAAGGTGCGACCTGTTCTAGGAATCCGCGTGATTAAGCAAAGCAATTATTAGCACTTTACGGAGGATACACAATCTGTGCGATCTACGGACACGAGGGATAAATTGCAATTTCGTCACTTTGTTAACTCGTGCTCGCTGTGAAGTGAAACGCTGGATGGGACCCCGATTTCGAGTAATGTAATTAAATCGTGGTAAGCAAACGTTTAATTAATGAACATAGGATTATTATGTAACGATTGCCTCTGTGGAGTTTATGTATATGTATACATGCACGAAACAGTTCAATTGCAATCCTCATATCAATCTGTGATGTACTGTAAGATAATGACAGCTATATGGCATGAAAGTAGCATCGATTGGGGTCTGTATCGATAACAATAATTTATTTATATAAATACAGTGTAAATATATACATATATACCTTTTATATATACATATATATTTATTAATATCTATAATATATTGTCTTAAGCAAAATCTACGTTCGTGTGGAACGAGAACATTTAACAAAGCGTCATTCGTTTCGACGTCTTAACTGTCACATTATTAACCATATTATTTCCCCTATAACTACGCTGTTACAGTTTATGATTACCTGTGCCTAAAAAAGAAAACGATCCACAATGGAAGTATCAGTTAAGTTACATTTTTAGATTTGTTTGCTTAAAATATAAAAATCGTGGCCTCTCGCAGAGATCTCGCATTTGATACAGTTATAATCTACAAATTTGTCGAACGGTTGTTTCAGAATTGTAGCAAAGGACTCTAAGTCATCACAGTAGATATAAATAGATTCACATATAAGTCTACGCACAAAAGCATAGGTCAGTACAGTCGAGGTAAGTATTTATGATGATATAAATTCTCAAGCAAAACTTGTTAAAAATATCATAAAACAAAGAGCAATAACAGTCATGTAGAAAGGTCAACTCAAGAAAGATTTTTAAAAATTTATGCTAATTTTCAAGTTTTTATTACAGTCACAAAATGAGAAAAAAAAACAAAATGTAAAGTACAACGAACTTTTAAACTAATCAAAAGTTTAGAGCGAGTTTATTTCATATTCAATAATTTAACGACAATCAAACTTAACGCTTAAGTGGTCCGTCACCTGAATTTTAAACTGATAGTTATAAATTCTTTTAACGTATATTTTGCGTTATTTACTTATTTGTATGCAAAATGTTAAGTAATAGATAGATAGAGAAAACGTCGCTTATTTATCGAAACTATCACTAAACATTGGGCATACAGTGTATTTAGATTTATTATAGAATATACGACCTATCCCAATAGATTCATAAAATTATGTTACGTACATCCGGCGGAGAGAGAGGGGAGGGGGGGGGGGCAGGGATCACGTAACCGCTCGACTGTTAAGAAGATTCGTTCGTTTGTAATCATTGAGCGATAGTGATCTTTGCGACACAAACGTCGTTCGATCGTTCGACGTTTGTTGCAATGGATCGCTATAATAAAATGATGCAGATTTAATTAACCGCATCACGCATCGCGCAATAAGCCTTACGCGTTCAAACAATGCTGCTTTCGTAACAATCGCTTTGCGAAATCGCTCGAGGCAGCGCGATCGGACTCAAATCCAATACACGAAGATTATTTACGGAAGACAGACGGAATTCGGGTCCGTGTCGCGTAACATCGAATCAGTTGTTAATTATGTAAGTACTAACGCTTCGATTGCCATCGCGTCATCTATGAAGTTATGTCAGAGCTGAGCCAATCTCCGATTTCTAATCTCTATCCATGTGTCCTACAGTGTAGATTTTATATAGTTCTGTGCGTAATTTCATAACTGGAATATTAATATCGCAATATTCATAATTACGTGACCATATGTAATATAAAATCTATGTAATATAAAGTCTATTTTTTTTGCTCCAATTGTAAAACAATGAAAAAAAATAAGTTCATAATTTGCAAAATTTACTTTGAGTGTCTTATAATTAAATGGATATTCCAATGTTTAAATTCATAAATTCTTGACGAGGTCAAGTATCATATGGAACCACTAGACTCATCGTCGCATCGAGATAAATGAGAATCAATTAAAACACAAACGCCTATTATTTTTACTACTGTTATTTATAGTATATACGAATATTTAAAATTGTCAAAAGGCCTACTTTTATGTCTTATTCGATGAGCTACAGTTCTGTCAACGTGGTTAATAACTATTAAAATTAAATCGCTTCTTATATACAAATCTCCTAACATCTAATAATTTTCGCTTTTTATGAAGCGCAACAAATATTGATTTAAAAGTATAATAGTGTCTAAAGATCTACTCGATATCATAACAACAGTGTTACAAGTCGCGGTAACAATTCGCACACTCCGTCGTGTCGCAATTATTATAAAATTGATCTTGAAGTGCCGAAATAGTTTTGATATAAATACAGTAAGTCTAAAATACAAAAACAGTCATTTAGAAGGCCACAAATGAATTTGATACGTAGGTACATAATTGATTGTACAATACGCCAACATACTTCGTATTCAGATCGCCACTTAATCATTTCAGAATTCGCGAGATCTCAATTTATTCTCTAACGAGGCCAAGCTTCTTCTGACAGACTTTATTACTTCTCATAAAAAGCATTTTTAGTCGACTGATTCTGGAATTTGCGATTGGTCTAAGAAATCATTGCCGCGCCTTAAGATTTTCCGTTCCTTCGTTGCAAGGCGATCGAACTCGTGACGTATTTCAACGGCCCGAAGAGAGGAACGATATAATAGTGTACGAATAATATTATACAATAAATATTAATTGACGTCATTAAACGATTCATCGCTGTTCTTTGGATGATTATATCCTTACTCAACAATGCACAACAGGACTTTGTAACATAGAGCGTGCACGACCAACGAATATATAACATTATTGATAATTTATATGTTAAAAATGTGAAATACGGCATCTTTTTTTCACATCAATTTTCACGCATTTGCATAAAATTTAGATAATCTTTTAAAATTAAGTCTTACATAGAAATGTGAATAATTCATAAGGGATTATATACGAAATAAGAACATTATAATTGCAAATAGATGAATAGTAATGGGAGGAACATGATATTAAAATGACAAATTAAAGCGGTATTATAAGTAATTAACTTTAACAAAATATCTCTACTCAAAGTTAAATAAAAATCACTGTAATCACAGTCGCGTCTTAGATGCATCGTATTGTATCGACCTTATGATGCGTGCACAAAACTGTTGAAAAAAAAATTTAATTTAATAACCGTTATCGTATATTATCATTGGTACATCGATCGATGACATAATGTGATAGATAGTCATTTGTAAAAAGAAATTGTAATGTGCAATAATATATTCAATTTTCAGACACGATCACCGAATATATTATAAATTTTAATTCAACAAACATCATCGTGACATTATTGTTGATGCATCGATCGATGATGACTAGTTTTTAAATGTAATTATTGAATTTTATTATCATTTTTAATTTAATGACCATCGTGAAATTATTGCTGATGTGTAGATCAATGTGTAATAGGTATAACACATCTATAAAAGAAATTGTATAATATCTTACATGATGTATTTTGATGTACCAAATCTTCCAAACACTGAACATTAAATTCATTACAAATTTGCAATACTATTATAAACCATATTATAAACCATAAACTACCCTGTTGGACGTCCACGTTCTGCACAACTCCGATCGAGTGTAATGCCGTACGGAGGTAACTGAATTACGAGGCTTAGTCGCCCTTATTGATGATTTCGGCCTCCTGTATATCTTCAGGTGCCATATCAGTATCGCCCCATCCCCATATAGCTCCTTCGTGTGTATGATCATGATCGTTCATTCGCTCGTATTTCGAGCCATCGCCCGTTCGGGCGGCACGATTCTTTATCATGCTGTGCCCCACGGTCTTCAAATCGTACGCCCAACCAATCCAAGCAAAGAAGTCGATGAAGGCGGTAGTGAAGTTTGTGCGATAGTTGCCTAATTCGGCGGCCTTGTAGTCCCACGGGAATACGTGATGATAATTGTGCCAACCCTCGCCGAAAGCGCCGATGCCAACACTGTAGCTGTCGGTGGGGCTAATGGAGCTGTGACAAAGATATGAACGCGTTTCGCTTATCGATTTTTGTTAATCAAATTTGTTGTACGGTTTGAAATAGACTGAATGACAGAGAGGTGCATTTTTAGTGATACTCACTTGTCATACGGTTTCATGCCCCAAATGTGAGCCGCGGAGTTCACCAACCAGGTCACGTTCAGCGACAACGTGTATCTGAAAAGGGTGGCGTACCACGCGTACATGGGTTTCTCGTTCCAATAATGGCATGGTATCCATGTAGGAAGCAGGAAGCAGAAAACAGGCATCAGAATAATGTAAAGCCTGTAATATAAGTTCATTTTGACGAATAAAGTTGAGCGGTAATCTTTTCTTAACAACCGCGTGATATTAAAATTTCACTAATTTCAGATATGAAACGGTATTTTCGTCGATGAAGAGTCACCATACCTGCGTTGCCAGACAACAACAAAATCTTTATCGAGATCGCTCATATCGATTGTGGCTCCCTTGCTGATGACGTCCGGGTGCTTACGAAGCAAAAGCCAGCCCATATGCGAGAAGAAGAAGCCTCTCTGTGCGTTATGCGGATCCGCGTTTGTGTCCGTAAATTTATGATGAACTCGGTGATCTCTCACCCATTCGTAAATGTGATTCTGTAAAACAAAAATAAGTAATTATAATTTTTAAATAATATT
Source organism: Monomorium pharaonis (assembly GCF_013373865.1). Taxonomy (NCBI): domain Eukaryota; kingdom Metazoa; phylum Arthropoda; class Insecta; order Hymenoptera; family Formicidae; genus Monomorium; species Monomorium pharaonis. Next base: position 21,874 of record NW_023415809.1, on the reverse strand, counting down.
AATATTTTCTTAAAAAAATTAGTCTCTAGAGCATTTTTATATTTTGATAATAATATTAAAAAGTATCTGTAATATTATTTTAAATTCTATATTTAAGATAATAATTACTAAATTTAATAATAATAATTATTATTTTTCTAAATGCATATGAATATGTTCATATAATCAGCATGATCGGGAGACTTACTTGGAAAGCTGTGGTCTGCAAAAGCATAAGAATAATTCTCATTGGCCATTTCGCTTTGTAAGCCCGATGAGCCCATAGTCTGTGAGCACCTGCTGTAACACCAACAGCAGCGAAAGAAGCAACAAAAATACCTGAAAAGATAAATAAAATCAGATATGACAATATCATAAGATCTTTCACAAATAAAACACTTGTAATTATTATTAATTTATAGACTGTACTAGTTTACGCTATTGATATCTACTCTTTATGTTGTTTTTTTTTGCAAATTAATTGGTTGCAATTAATATTATCTATATATATTATTATATATATATATATTATTATATATATTTATATATTATATAAAACAACACTCGAGTCTTAAGTTTTAAAAGATATTATACATAAATAAAACGTACTCCAAAGAAACGTGTAAAATCTGGCAACCGTTATTAAAATATACAATCCATAAAGCGCTCCAAGATGAAGGTAAGCAAAAGCTATCATGTTTCTCCAAACAATCTTCCATTGATATTTAGGCTTCAAGGTTTGTGTCTTTTGAATTGACAATTGTTGCGTCACAGCCTTCTCTGCCGCCGATTTTTTTTGCGACACATCCTGCTGGGAAGCTTCGAGGAATAAAGTTGCTGAACTGCCGAACAAATTCGGCGCCATGTTGCTAGACTATCTATAACAAGTATTTACATCTCGAAAATTAAAGTCACGTTGATATATATGTAATTTGAAGAAAAATTTTTAAAAAGCGCCAAGTATATACGTTGTATGTGTGTGTGTGTTTCTTTAAGAAAAAACTTATACTAAATCCAAATGATAATATTTTTATATTTCCATCATATAAGAATCTTTTTATTTAACCTAAACGGTTATACATATATATTTCAATAAAATATAGATTTTAATCTCGAAGAATTAAAGAGAAAACAGTATAAAATAAAAAAATTCCAAAAGGAATTTGCATTTACATACTTTCGGACAAACTGAATATATCGAATAAATAACGTATAATTCTTAAACATTTTTACAATACATTATTGTGCATAATTATTATTATAATTAATAATTTACATACTCATTGCTTATATCTTTGTGCGCCAACTGAATGAATGCCAACAAAAAAAAAAGAAATCGATACTAATAGATCTCAATAGCGTTTTGCTCATTACGAATATTCAATTTTTATTATTTCTTCTTTTCTACGTGAGAAGAATCGAGGAATGGCCTCCATATTGTCATGCCACCATTAACCAAAGATTCATGATTCTTTAATGACTCTCGACGTACGTTATGTACATCCACGCAACGATCTTATTATGGCTTTCTAGAACATTACGTGTGGTTAATATATGCGACACACGTGTGGAAAGCGCGCATGCAAAAAAAAGGGAATTCTCTAAACGATGCGCTTTCAACACACCAAACGAGTGTCCGCGGTCTGTCTCGCGGAGAATGATATTCTTCAATTGTGTACGCGAAACAGAGTGCAGAGTTTTTGCACGAGCCCGCTACGATGTCGACCACATTAACAGCCCTTCACGACGAAGAAGTGGTACGCGATTGTTGCATCAGAGCAACCTCGTAATCGCCGGTGATATTACATTAGCGCGCAATCTCGTTGCGGTTTAGCGAAAAGTGGATTTTTATTTCGTATTACACTTATCTTTGCTAAAGCTTCGTGACCAATCATCGATCCCTTACTTCTAAAATCATGCCTCGTGTGCCGCAAAATCCTCGAAGAACCGTTAAAAATTATTACATCGCCGATTTAAAACTGAAAAGTAACTTTCGTGAAGTTAGGATTATAAGCCACAAATTGATAGATTTAAAAAATAGTATAAATAAAATTTTCAGTAGGAAAAAATAACGAACAAAGGATTTTAAGAGTGACAGTTACTTCTCCAAACGTAACACAAAGTAAATCAAGTACCGATAGATACTTCAGTCGGCCTAGAAGAAATGCTCAGAACTAAAACGCGCATTCTTTCTCCTATATTTTATACTACTAATTACACGTCGTTCCTTCTCCATACGCACTCTAAGAGATTGACGATGAGTAAAGATTACGCGAGTTATGTAGGTTGCCCTACTTTAAATATTCCTTTCTTTCAGTAGTCTGCGTTCTCTCGATGTCGAGAGTTTACGTATAATTTAACGGAACCTGATTCACGATATTGCTACTGACATTATGGATTTTACATCCGGAATAAAATTTATCGATACCGCGACAATGTGTGTGTGTGTGTGTGTGTGTGTGTGTGTGTATGTGAACGTTTATGCCTTTTATATATCTATAATATATCTATCTTTGTCGTATCATTATTCTAAATTACTAACGCTTTCTTGAAGAGTTGTAGTATTATCAATCAGATCGAAAGTGTTACGGATCATTTGGCGAGAGACATCTGCGAGGCGATTTAGTCAAGAAACTAGTTTCTTTTATTTTCTCTGATTTACACTACACAATTTTTTTCTCGTAAACTCATAAAAAACTAAAAATAAAAATGATGCGTATAAATCTTAATAGATTGTTATAGATTTTTTATTTTGTTTTTTTACGTAACGTTAACTTTATAATGTATTAAATAAAAAAAGTACACATAAATCAAATTTTTCGGCTTATTATTGCTTAAATAATATTATTTTATAATATAATTTTTTTTTAAATAAATGTAATACTAAATTATTATCTGATTAATCTTAAAATATAACAAATAATTTACATTTTTTGGTGTTTTATGTCAGAGAAATTTAATATTATTTAATACTATTAACATAAAAAAATGTTAATGTCACGAAATAGCTCTTTAGGAATAAAAATAACTTTAATAATATATATCTCTTTTTTTCTCTTTTCTCTATATATTTTATAATAATTATAATTCATAGTATTATGCTATCAGTCTTGAAGCAATGTACATGTATTCATATTGTTTTAATTTTCAGGATTAGATAGAAGTAAAAATTTGAACATTACTGCGTTGAAAGTGTTCACATGTTAAACGATTATTTGTGACGGACATGTTTGCGCTTCGCTGACTGTCAATCAGCATAGACATTCGCAGAACACAAATGCAACATAGTTTGAGCGAATGCTTGACTTACGCTAATATTAACTCTTTGCCTAGAGTAACCAGGTTGACATGCTATTTCCAAAGTAGCTTACGCTCTTCTTCTTTAACAGTATGCCATAAATTCTTACTTAACCGTTCAATTTAACGACGTTAAAAGATAGTTAGATACAGTTAGAAGAAGAGAGGGGAAGGAACTTTCTTTAGAGAACTTTACAGCTATCAAAGAGAAAGTTATATAATTAATACAAACATTAATGTTACTCCCGATCTTAATATAAATAAGATATTTATGATTAAAGGAAATTTATATGTTAATTGCACGAAAATCATTATCCGTCACAGAATCAGTTATAATTAAATCCGCTTTATATGTACAAATCGCGATAAAATTTAAAAAGGAATTCTTTTCATAATCTTTCATAATCTTTTATACATTAGAAAATATTTGAAGAATCGCACACATTTGTACAAAATTATGATTCATGACAGAATCAAGTTAGATATTTAAAATTCTATCATAAATTATGAATTGACGGATTAAAACAGGATTTAGGAAATTACTATTTACAGTTTATTTTTTGGAGATTAAAATTATATTATTTGTGTAACACAAATGCATTTTAACAAACAGCTGTAATTACTTCCATAATTAGCTGTTCAATTATTTGTCAAAGTTTTGAGCCTTAAACAGATAAAAATACTATTTTTTATTACCACCGTTGTAGGCTCAATTTTATTTTTTAGTGTAGGTGTTAGCGGCAACCATCATTTTTCTTGTTTTTCTTTGATCAAAAGAGAAAAGATCCACATGACTAGAGGTTAATTACGGATTCACTTCATAAGTCAGTGGTACAGCTATCTCCTCGTTTTCTGCAACTACATTACTGTTATGCATGTGGTAAAGAACGTATGAATGATTCTCGTGAAAGCGCTATCGAAAACGTGTATCTTTCTATTTTACAACGCTTGAAATTTCATGATAATCAAAGATGATTCAAAACAAAAATAAAGCAGTTTTAATTTATTGAAACTATGATTCACTTAATCTTCAATAACAAGATTATTATGATCAGTTTCATTTAAAAACCTTATTTAAATTGTAAAAAAAAGATATATATTTTTATGCGTTCGTAATCAATTCTTAGATTGTTTTAAGCAATGTCTTAAGATGCTAATACAGATCTGTGATTGAAAACATCTTAAAATAGTACTTAAGATCTTATTTGTATTGGATTTAAGCTGTTTATACTTATATAATTATAATGTATAACTAAATAAATAAATTTCAGAATTTACGTTTTATAAATCTTTGTATTTGCGATATATAGACGATTAAACTCTTAGATATTGATATAACGTCATGTTAAATAATTTAAAGTTTGATAACTTGAAATTAATAATACCCACGTAACTGGGGCAACTGTCGTAATTATTGCTGCTTTTGTCAGTTGTAGTATTAGAATGAAAAGCATTATGTATCTATTAAAAATATTTTAATATTAAATTAACAAAAAAACTCATGAAAGTATTCTCATCCAAGTATTGAAAACGCGAAAGAGATCAAGGAGCCAAGATAAAAGTTAAAAAATGTATGCTTATCCTAATTAAATATTTCATTAATTAATTAATTAATTCATTCATTTATAATTATATAATAATTCTTGTATTATAATTATGCTATAAAAAAAATTTTGTGTATAATTACAACTATTATTGCAAGTAATTTTGCGAGTAAATAATTAAAAAAATGTTTATTACATGATAAAAAAATGATAAAATAAGCACCTCAACTATTATGTGCTTAAAGTGTGGCAATAATTGGGACGGTTACCCTAATAATGATAAAATTAATACGCAAAAGTAAAACATTAATTAAAACTACTTCTAGATTGTACAGGCTTCACAGCGTACCGGGAGATGCACTTATGCGTGCGTTTCTCTTCCGGAACGTACGTAGGCTTGGCACGAAGAAGTGTCATCCTAGTAAAAGTGCTTGCGGCATTTCAAAACGGTACATGATGTAGTCGGACAGAATACGTTCAAGGCGGAGAAAGGGGACGGCGGTAGAGGGAAGATGAAGAGAAACGAGAAAGAACATAAATAATGCTACGCTTGAGTAGGAACAGGTTCTCCGGAAAGCAGGCCAATGGCGTCTTTAAGGTCATTGCCAATCGCGGATCGAAATTCCTAGTCTTATAACGGAGCCTGAGGTGGTGCAAGGCTCTCGGATGTGATCGTGTAGCACCTCACATTTTCGACCGGAATGACAGGTTTCGGCTGTATTTGATACTCAATAAGGAAATTGTACGAAAAGCATGATTTTTATCCTCATCGGAAGTGAAAGAAAATTCACGCACGAGCACGTTTGTTGTTCTTATCTGTGCAAAAACAAAAAACAGCGTCGCGGATAATTTGCGTCTTTCAGAAAAGGAAATACGATAAAACAATAATTGTTGAATATGATTAATAATTGAATTGGAAACTCGCAATGCAGGAATGATTTTTCAGTTGCGCGTTAATGTTATGGACCGTAATGATGTAGATCGTTCTTCGTATTATTAATGACCGAAAAATGAATCGTCGGATGCTCGTCGATGATTGGAAAGAAACGGAGGATGTTAAAGAGGAACACTGACCTACTAATCCTACAGCACGTGACGTTTTCTCTCGGGATTCAACGCGTGCTGCTACACGTAGTATCTGACAAATAATGTACGACTTTCTTTCGAGGCGAAACGTACGTACTCTTCAGTTTGTGATATCGCCTCGCGTGCGGATCCGTATGTTTAGTCAACACTTAATGCAACTCGTGCAGTATAACAACGATATATCCTTCAAGTCGGGAATCTTTCACAAAATTTTACTTCCCTTAAAAAGATGCGCTCTTTTGTGTCCTTCCTTGTGTAATAATACAATTACGAGACTACTAATTGCGTAAAGTAATCCGCGTGGTAGCTGCAGAATGGAGTCGGTACAATGAACTGCATTTCGAATGTATCATTGCGATTTAGTTCGTCTTAAATAAATTATCATTAATGAGTCATAATCATATTCTTCTCGACATTGTGATTATAGGGATCATTCTCGATAATTGATTGTAATTAGATTTAAATTATGATTAGTGACACAGGTCTTAATTATTTTCAAATCTTAAGTATTTTTCAAAGTGCATAATAGTGGAGACTAATACATAATGATGTAAACATGCGAAATGGTATAATGATGTTTGATATGATGATTACTGTAATTATTTTTTACTACAATGGGCGATGCTTTCTTTTCGTGTCGGCAGTACAGCCTTTCCGTTTCTGTATTTCCATTTCTCCGTAATTTTACTTTCAGTTGCACGAATTGCATACATCTGAAACTCGAGCAAGTGTTGCAACATAATTGTGTTACAACAAAATTACTCTCACTCGCTAGCACGTAAATCGCTTCGTTACTTTGATTCCAAGTTATTACCATATTTTAATGCGTTTTGTCATTGGATTATAAAAATTAATAGTAATTTTTCTTACATAAGAATCGGTTTTTCAAACCATCTTGTCTAGTTATCTTAATTTTTATAAATGCGCAAAATACATGACGTACATTATTTTTGTTATGTATTTTACGCATTTATAAATACATAAAATACATGACGTACATTAACGAGATGAATAGACAAGATTCTTATGTAAGGAAAATCACTATTAATTTTAACAAATTAGTATGCGATTTTTTTACATTTTACGTATATAAGTTAAAAACTACTTATTATGTTAATGTGTTTTCGTTTCGATTTTATCAATCCACTGAATGTTTTTACTTGTGTTTTAACTAATGCACGAAAAAAAGTTCATGTTTCCATATCAAAGCAAAATATATAATAACTGTGATATATAACATATATTACGTTTGTTAGCATTATTATGAGATTCTATTCAATTCCACTCTAATAAGTAAGGCAACCATTCAAGAAAGTGTGCCATACAAAAAGTTTGTTCGCTCGACAGATGGGAAGAAGCATCAGCAGATAAAAGAAATTCACTACCGCGTGCTTGATTTATTCGCCATTTTACATTTGTTACGTATAGTCGCCATTTTACATTTGACTAGCAACAATTTAAATCACTGAAACAATTAAGCAAATTCTTTTGAGAAAAGAGTACGCAATATATAGTACACCTAAAGAGTCAATTTTTAAATTTAGTTAAAAAATTAATTAATTATAAATTAAATAATAAACTTTTTAATTATATATATAATTAATTCTTTAAGGCTTATGGTTTATAAGCCAACAAGATCAGTCAAAAAATAACAATTAAAAGTAAGACTGGAGTATAAACCATCTTGTCTAGTCATCTTAATTTTTATAAATGCGCAAAATACATGACGTACATTATTTTTGTTATGTATTTTACGCATTTATAAATACATAAAATACATGACGTACATTAACGAGATGAATAGACAAGATTCTTATGTAAGGAAAATCACTATTAATTTTAACAAATTAGTATGCGATTTTTTTACATTTTACGTATATAAGTTAAAAACTACTTATTATGTTAATGTGTTTTCGTTTCGATTTTATCAATCCACTGAATGTTTTTACTTGTGTTTTAACTAATGCACGAAAAAAAGTTCATGTTTCCATATCAAAGCAAAATATATAATAACTGTGATATATAACATATATTACGTTTGTTAGCATTATTATGAGATTCTATTCAATTCCACTCTAATAAGTAAGGCAACCATTCAAGAAAGTGTGCCATACAAAAAGTTTGTTCGCTCGACAGATGGGAAGAAGCATCAGCAGATAAAAGAAATTCACTACCGCGTGCTTGATTTATTCGCCATTTTACATTTGTTACGTATAGTCGCCATTTTACATTTGACTAGCAACAATTTAAATCACTGAAACAATTAAGCAAATTCTTTTGAGAAAAGAGTACGCAATATATAGTACACCTAAAGAGTCAATTTTTAAATTTAGTTAAAAAATTAATTAATTATAAATTAAATAATAAACTTTTTAATTATATATATAATTAATTCTTTAAGGCTTATGGTTTATAAGCCAACAAGATCAGTCAAAAAATAACAATTAAAAGTAAGACTGGAGTATAAAAAAGCATTCTAACATAAAAAGAATGCTGCAAAATTCAATTTTGCAACTATTGAAATAAACGAATTTCAAAAAATTGACTATAAAAAACAACTGATAACATTAATCAATTTTTCAAAAAAAAAAAAAAAAATTAAAAAATTATATACAATTTTATCTTAAATTTATTTTATATATTTTTCTTTTGCACAAAACCCAAATTGATTTACCCATGAGCTTTATAGTCATAAGCCTTATAGATTAATCAATAACTGTTTAATAAAAGCATTAAAATTAATCAATTAATGTTTTACAAAAATAGTGAGATTTATAAACATTGATAAAAGGACAATTCTTTACAGATACAAAGTGTTAAAATGGCACTGATCATATTCTACACAAAATAAATGTATACGATCAGAATATTCTACACAAATATATTGTACACAAAAAAATTGTACGAGGAAAAACTGTACACAAGAATTATCCTTAAATTAAAAATTATACACGAATATATTGTGCGTAGGAAAACTCTCCACTACACACTTTTAATTCAAGGATAATTCTTGTGCACAGTTTTTCCACGTACAATTTTTTGTGTACAATATATTTGTGTAGAATATTCTGATCATGTACAATTATTTTGTGTAGAATATGATCAGTGTCGTTTAAATAAAATTAAGAGAATAGTAAAGTTATAGAGAAAATAGTAAAGTTATTTTTCATTTTTAAATTAATACGCTTCCTTGATAGAATATTAATTAAAAATATTTTTATGCAAAAATTGTAAAAGTTAAAAAAAAGACGTCCTATTTAAAAAATTTTAAAAATTATTTTGCAAAAAAATTGTATTCCGTACTTTTATAAAATTATAGTCGTGCAATAAAAACCAATTGTATAAAAAATAATATTCTGAGTATATTTTGTAAGAATGTTATAGTGTGACAAAAAATAACCTTGTTTTAATGAAAAGTTTTTTACTTTGTGTGTATTATATAACAATCAACTGTTACTCTATGTAAAACGCAACAAATGCAAATAAAATCGCAACGCCTTATAATAAAAACTTTACATTTAAATTTAAATTTACGTCACATCTAAGAAAAAATAAGAATATAATTAAACAAATTATTAAAAAATTTACAATTAGTCGTATACATTTGTATATATATATATATATATATATATATTTATAATAATATTAATGTACTCATAATACATAGCAAATCTATGCAATTATGTGATTGTAATCATTTTTTATTTTTTTCCTAAACTAATACAAATAACTGTAAATAAAACAAATATTTTAGTATAATTTAATAATCAAAACTAATATTTTGTTTTATACATATTTTAAGAAGAATTTTAATATGAAAATTTTGTTGATTGCAATTACATATCCAGAATTAGCACACTGTTAATATCTCTTTTTTAATTTATTAAACAATAATTATGTTTTAATATGCGTAATAATGTGTAATATGTAATATATGTAATTGTTAAGTGACAGTTCAAGAGATCAGAAAAAATGATGGATCGTTAACTTACGATTAAGCGACGAATTAAATGTACTTGGGCGAAATTGTGAATATCTTGTCGCGGAGTAACACAAGACAAGAAACACGGGGGACCAACTCTTCTGGATGGATAGTCCGACCTGGTGGCGAGTTCACTACGAAATACCGAGATGCTGCAGCGTATGTCCCACTTATCAACTTTACGCCGCCCCGCGCAAAATGACGACCGTCAACGAAACCCCCCGCCCGTTGTGTCGATGCCCTAAAAAGCACAGCTCCTGTATGAACAGACGACGGAAGTGACAGGTTGCAAAAACCGAGAGTTGTATGGTTTGCTTTCTCGAAATCGATTGTTTCTATTGAACAAAACGCACGCCCATTCTCATGCTCTTAATTCGCGATTCCGGCGTTATGTTGCAATTTGCCAATTATTTTGTTACTTTGATTATCATATGCAAATCATACATATATGCTCATGCATTGTACACAATCTCTTAGCATTTAGTATTTGAGAAGAATAATTAGATATTTTTGCCGTACACAGGAAAAAAAATTACTCTTAAATTAAAACTTATGTATTAAAATTAACGCGATCCTTGTTTCATATATAAGCAACAATATATAATCTTCTTAGAAGAATTAAAAATCTTGAATTTCAAGATGTTATAGTTTTATTTTAATATTATAAATATTATTTTTAAAATATGATATAATTGTTGTGATAATTTTATTCTAAGAAAATTATAATCTTTGATTTAAACATGTAGTATTTTCTATCCAATATTTTTCCTTTCCATTCAAGAAAATTATTCTTAAATAACAAGAATATTATTTTCTTGATTAAACTATAAAATTTTAAAATAAATCTTTAAGTAAATCTTTTTAATTTAACGCGATATAATCTTATTTCAAGATTTCCGTTTTGAAAGCGAAGATATTGGTAAAACAAGAATATTCTTTTTTTTGTGTATGTTTCCATGTACATATGTATTGAAAAGGATCGATTTAAAATCAGGCAATGACATTGATTCAAAGATATTATCTTTAAATGATTAAAATAATACTATACTTGGTATATATATATATATATATATATATATATATATATATATATATATACTATAAAAATATAATGTAATTTTTATTTCAATAAAAATTGCTATAACTTTTTCTTTAATTTATTACCCACACTTTCAAAAAGTTTTCTGCCATATATCTTTCAAAAAGCTTTTTGAAAGATATTATGCTGTATAAAATATCATGTACACCTATATTATGTATTGTTTAAAACATCGTACATATTAATAAAATTGTTATACATATATTTGTATGTATTATCGAATTAAGTTTACTTACAAAAATAAATTCCCGAAATTATTTTCTGTAAAAATTAATTTTTATATATTTGTATTCCATATATCCATTACTTTTCTATAAATTTAATAATAAAGTCATAAATTTATGAAAAATTATTACCGCATGATAAATAATGATAATTAAAACGGCACTAATATTGCAATTCAGCTGGAGAAAAATAAGAGCTGCATTTTGTGATCTTCTTCGCAGAAGGCGAGAAAGAAACTTTAGTGGAGACATATTGTTAGCTGAGACATAAACTTTTTGTTAAATGTTCCAACGTTTTGCACGCAAGATTTTCCTTAATTACAGACTTTAATTTTTCACGATGATATTCTGAAATTCCTTTCTAAGAAAATAGTTTATTTCTTAAAAAAAAGTATAAAAATGTGTGAAGCACAAGAAGAAATCGGACATTAACCTAATTTAACATATTTCATGGAGGTGACATATTTTATTTTAGTCAATCCAATAAATAATTATCTAGTTATTACTTATTATATATATCTATAAATTCTGCAGTAAATATATTTAATAATATGTATAATTCATAGCTTTATAGACGATATTTTAGACAATATACAATATATTGTTGCTAACAAACATTTATGACACCAATTTTATCTGTTTAGATATGTAAATTTATACACACTGCATTAATAAGGTTGAATTTAATTTTAAAAATATATCATTTTTTTGTTCTTCCTTTTTTATGTAACACATATTATTTGCAACATGCAATTAGAATATTCTATGCATTAATAGTTGCGACAGCTTACATTAATAAATTGTTCTCTATTTTTATCACTGGATTTTTATTTTGTACTTATATATTTACATACAATTATTCTAACGTTGAAATTTACATTCGTTATAGGATTAATCATGGATTTCCTAGTTACTCAACCGCAAAAAAGATTTAATAAATTTGTATATAATTAAATGTTTCTAAATATAGTTGTATTATAGAAGTAGTACTGTATATTATAGTCTGTAACATGTTTATGTGACGGGTTATAACAAACGTCAAAAATACAACAACTAGAGTTTAATCAATTAATTTATATTGACAAATTTATATTAAAAAATTTAAAAGATAAAATGAATTACTTATTTATCAATGTCTATTTTAATTATAATTACAATTTTTAATTTAATTAATCTTTAATTAATTATAATGTAATGTTTATCTTTTAAATTTCACGTAAAAGCAATATGTAAAATGTTAAATAATAACTAAAAACAAAATTATAACATAACAAAGAAAGTAAAATTTTAACAAAATGGCTAACAAGCTTGACAGTAAAATGGTGTTAATCCGAAATTTGTTGTATCAACATTCGGATGATGATGAGTATCTTTAAGTGGAAATATCATAATATTTGGTGGAAAACCCTAGACGGTAATAACCAAAATATTCATTGGACCAAAGTTTTCTATAGCTTAGATCACTGAGTTTTTATTAGATTATCAGCGGGTTTAGTTATTAACTGCAGGACATTTGCGAGAATCGGATTTGTATAAATTGGGATAAATTTCTCCTCTTTATTAATGTTGTGATACAGAGGCGGAAATTGACTCTGCACATTTTTTTTATCAGTGTACTTCACTTTCCAGACCAGACACTCAGGAAATTAAATCTGACAGAAGTGCTGTCCCGAGGAAAGGTGGCATTCTCTCACCTTAGACCTGCTTCAAAGACTGTTGAATAGGTTGAGGTACAAAGGGGGATACCCCAGATGGGATTAAGTTTTGGTCTCCATTCGTTTTTTTATCCTAACTTCTAACTCCCTACTAAATTAAAATAATAATTAATTATAGAAAATTTAAAATTTGAATACTAAATCGAGTATGTAATTCAGTACACGAATTATGGTCAAAAGTAAAAACTGTTCAAAGATTAAAAACTAATTTTTTCCTTTCTTTCATTACACACGAAATATTAAATCAATTAATCCGTTAGAAATTTGACGAATTTCAGAGAGAATAACTTTGGTTTTCAAGAGATAAATCGTAATTTAATAATTAAATTTTATTCGGTATCTAAGTTATACATCTATATTCCGTCAAAATAGAGTTGTTGCCTTAACAGAACGTGCACGATGTTAAAACCAAGTAAGAACGGAATTTCACGTCCCTTCGTCAAACATTTGTTGTGCATAAATTGCCAGTTCAATAACATTGGGCAATATTGATGTAGGAATGACGAGACGTGGACGCTGCAGAACTTTGTCAAGGCTATCCTTTCTGGTTGGGATCTCAATAGCAATATCCATGTTATATTACTACACTAAATTTAATTACAATTAAATTAAATAAATGTCAAATTTTCCAATTTTAAAAAACGTAAATAGCTTTATAAAACAAATTGTAATAGTTACAAATGCGAATCAAAGAACTAAATCAATAAAAATAATTTTAAAATAAAAAAACTATATTATTTATAGTTATTTGTTTCGACTTGCACGTGTTTGTGAAATAAGATTTGAAATGCAAAATATGGTTCTATTCAGTTCGTCATTAAATATATGTATATTTATATATGTAAAACATATATGTATATCATTGCAATCTTTAAAAAATATTTCAAAATCTTAAAGCAGTGGGAATCAAAATTGAAGCGCAAATCGTAGCTAAAGATTTACTGATAAAACAAAGTTCTTTTACAAACAGCAACGCGGCATACGCTGCAAACGACAAAGGAAGTTAGAACAATGAGAATACTTGAAAAGTATTACTTAAAGAAAGAATATCTTTGGTTTGAAAACGCAATTTTTATCCTCTAAATTTTATAAAGTACTACTCTAAAAGAGTGACAACCTAGCTAGTACAATTTTTGGTTCATTATTGTAATGAAAGTTAAAACTCACTTCTATAGAGTAAACATTTGTTCCTATAGAATAAAAACAGACCTTATACAATTTTTCACTTTATGATATTAATAAAATACATTGAATTAGAATATTAACATTACAATATTAAATAGATAGCCAATTTAATAGTACTGATGCTAATAAGCATCTATATCTGCCCCCTAAAATTATAAAGAATTATTAGGAAAAGTATTATTTCAACCATGATTCGAACTTGGACCTATTTACATTCCGTAGGTATCTTAACCAGTTCGACCACCGAGACATGGTAATACTTATTGCAACAACTGATTATGTTAGTTTCAATACATGTTGACCTTTCAATACGTTCTCCTAACATTAGCTGAAGTAATATTTTTTGCAGCATTTGGGGAGAGAAAAAATCATAATAGATACTTGTTAATATTATTAAAATAATTATAAATTTAATATTGTGATATTATTATTTTGACTTAATTAAAAACTACGGTTTAAAACCGAAAATATTTATTGGGAGCACGGAAAATAACGACGTGCAATTTTAACGCATTATATATATGTACACATATATAATGCGCAGAATATATTACACATATATAATCACATAAGAAACCTTAAAATACTGCTATGACCTTTTCTCGATTCTAATTGATTTTATGTCTATCTAAAAAAACAAATTTTCTAAAAAACATGTTTTTTTAACCTTTAAAGGAAAAATTTGAAATTCTTTTTAAATAATATATCTATATAAACATTATTTATATTTGTACAAAATTGTACATATACAAGATTTCAACATTAAAACTAACAATAGAATATATTAATTTTAATTGTAAACTGTCTTTTTTTTCTTTCTCTCTCTATTAAAAAAAGATTAAGTATCATGCAATTATGTTGTGTCAACTGAAGTTAAATATGCAATTTTTTTATCTTGCTGAGAAAAGAAAAGTCCTTTAGGATATATTTAGGAAATGCGTGCCAAAGTAACGGTATAACAAAAAAGACGAGGCATTGAACTCAAATGAGATTGATTAAAAATTTCCTGATGTTAAATATCACTTTAGGCAAACAATGTCGATAACTTAAAATAATTAAATCAAACATTCTCTATTTATTTTTTAGAGAAATTAAAGATCAAGTGAGAAAAGAAGAAAATAAAGATGTCCTACTTTTAAAAGTACAATTCGTATACGTTATCTATTGTAAATAGGTGACATATTTACTCATCTCGTTCGTTGATCCGTTATTCAATTCTTTGAAAGGGACCCGGCACTACTTTGAGGTAATCTCCGCATAATACATTTTCTTTCTATAAGTACATAATAAGAATACTATAAATAATTCTAAACACATTTTGCAATTACACGTGGCTAACAATATATTGAAATCTTCATAACATTTTCCAAATAAAAAAAAATTGGCTGACATGATTCCAACAGCCTAATTGTATTCTTAAAATGTTAATTCGTAAGTTTATAAATTACAAGAATGAATCATTATGTTAAGTAATGCTAATAATATTAAAATAAATAAAAAATTACTTAATCGTCGATTTGCATCAAACCTTCTTTACCTTGTATTATAATAAATTAGTATGTAATATGTGAAGTAATATCCAAACAGGAATACATACATTTTAGATATAAATCGTTTAGATGTCCATATACGTCATACTACAAAGAAATTATTACATAAATAAATATCACGACACTTACATGCCAGACGATAAGTTGCAACTATGATCGCACGTAAATTAATAAAATCATGTAACTAAAGGATTAAATTAATCAGTTATGTAAATTGAGTTATAAACCTTTAAGTCGAGTGCTGTAATTACGACCGATAAATTTAAAGTAGGTAGTAGCGATTAAAGCGAGAAAATGAAAAGAAAATCAATGAGTCGACAACCGATGAGAGAATTACAACGGCGCGACGTCGCGGTGGCCGACGACAGACGACCGATACACCGCGCCCTCGGGTAAGGGTTGCGCGGTGCACCAGCAGCATCGCCGCCACCTCCTGGGGAGATGCAACTCTCTCCCCAACTGCAATCCGCGATTTCGATTCTTTTATAATTTATTATACCGATCTTCCAGGCTTGCGTCACAAAAGGCGTGAATACATGCGCGCGGCTGATCGCGCGAACGAGAAGAAATTCTTCATACATTTGTGAAAAATAACAAACAGAAACAGTAAAGACAATACTGTACCCGAATGGTCCGGCTGGTTCGATTGATCAGCAGCGCCACTACTGCCATTCGTCGTTCGTTCCACGGCGAAGGGGAATACTCGCAGTTCACTCGGTCGATAACCGAAAAAGGGGAATTACAGAGTTTCAGATCAGCCTTTCGGAAACTCGAGGAAATTCATCTAAATTCGAATTAGATTTAATGGAAATTTTTATTCTGATCTGGATAAAAACAATCTAAATTATCTCATGTTTAAATGCAATTTAGATTCATATAAGTCTGCAAAATATCACCAGAGTGTACGCGAATCTAATTTTACTTTTAATTTTTATTTCAAAGTTAAAATTCAAAATTTGTGATTATTTAAAATTAATTTATTAGCCATAATGTTCTTCAAATAATGTTCTTTATTGCAATTTTGACAATAATTAATATAATCTTTATGTATATAATACTACTGTTGTAAGAATTATATCTGTTACTTTCAAATATCTATAGTATAACTTTATATAATTTACTTGTAAATTTAAAAAATTTTAAAACACACAAGGAATTGAAATGTCCTTTCTAGTTAGTGCTGCCACACTCGGCACATCAGTGAGTGCAAATGCAAAGTAATGAGAATTATAAACAATTCTGTTTTGTTTTTTTAAATTAATATACTAAAATTAAACATTTGATATTGCTATTTTAAATCGTAATAATTATAAACTATATCAAAAAATAAAATTTATTAAATGTTGATTAATACTCAGTAACAAACTATGAAAAACCGAATATTTGTAAGGAAGAATATTTAATAAATGTTAAATCAACAATATAAAATTACAAATATAATTATTTTAGCTAAAAAGTAATAATAATTGCAATATCAAGTATTATTAATTTGCATCAAAAATATTTCTTAGAAAATAAGTCTTTTACTTTTTATTTTAATTATTTTAAATTTATTGCGCATTATATAAATAATCTTTTTACTTATCTTTATCATATCTGTTTGATGTCCTCTCCTTTAAATATAAATTTATATAGATATAACATATATATGTTATACACACCTTTTATGATATATAATTCTAAACTCAGTTAATATACTTCTTTATCTTGAATTAATAAATCTACTGATATTATATTAAATTGTGAAAAATAAGAAGAAATATAATTAGAGTTCTAATCATATCAGGTTCACGAATTATATC
Source organism: Monomorium pharaonis (assembly GCF_013373865.1). Taxonomy (NCBI): domain Eukaryota; kingdom Metazoa; phylum Arthropoda; class Insecta; order Hymenoptera; family Formicidae; genus Monomorium; species Monomorium pharaonis. Next base: position 4,411 of record NW_023415809.1, on the reverse strand, counting down.
GAGTTGTTTCTCGTTCTCATGAAGTGAACTGCAAATGTTGGCATTAACGATAGATTACGAAGACAACATCTATAAATTTCTTCACATTAAACAAAATACCTGAAAGCTTTAAAAGTATTATTATTTTGTCAAACAAGATATTTGATGCAAGTCTATGTGATATATTGTTTAATCTTGTATTACTTTGTCGGAATAACATTATTTATAGTAAATTATTTTTTAAATTAAAGTAATGTCAGTATTTTTTATTTTGATATATACAGTATATCGAATTTTTATAAATCCATAAAAAAATAATCTATAAAGTTGTTGAACAATAATATAAAAAAACTCATAAAGCTATAATAAAAGATTGAAATTATAATTAAACTTGACGATTTTAAATACTGTTCTTGAGTCTTTAAATTGTCGTATTGTGAGGAAAATATTGCATAATGATGCATTCTCGCGGTTCCTGAGCCTTTATAGCGCATAGTGAATGCAAAATTGATCAAGACTGTGGTTTTTCTCTCATATAACACTAATATAACATGAGCCACGTATCACTAAATCGATGAATCAATTTCTCTTTCACTTGAATACATATAGGTTTATTAACCGACACACAATTCGATTCTCCATATAACTGTCTTTTCAGAGTACAAGATACTCTTATAAATATTTTTTTTTATAACTCTAAGACTGATAACTCTAAGAATTGGATTTTTATCAGAAAAATTAATTATCAATCTATTTACATAACCGGATTATATATATTCTATTACTACCACATGTTAGCTTTGCTTTAAAATGGAAAGTTTGCTCCAAAATTTAATTGTATTCGATGTTATTATGAGTTATGTCATAACTGAAATTTTTTTGGTTGATTATGAATTCTTATGGGATATTTCTTCACATGTGGACTGGCGCCATCTGCATTGTCAGAAATCCAACTGTGCTGGCACCGATGATGATCACCGTCTACGACGTTACGAAACGGGGGGACCCGGCGCCGTGTGAAAGCCGTCACGTCGCGACGGCGCTCAGTTTGCATTCGTGCGCGCGTTGCTTCGTCGGCAGGTGACCGTGGATTTTTTTCTTGGAGCTATCCGTCGTGGAAACGTGAGTAATTCATTCAATAAAAAGTAATTCAACCGATCAACCGATAGAATATTTAAAAAAGTAGCGGTAGAGAACTCGACTAGTTAAAATACCAAAGTTTCAAACCCGCAAACTCAAATACGCGATATTAAAATAAAAAGTGGAATTACTTTACTTTAAACCATGAACATTTCTCAATTAGGTTGATGAGAACCAATCCGAATGCGACGGATGTAACTCGGGATCCTTTGATCTCGATGATACCGGTCGTTGAACAGCTGACCGGCACGAGTCATCCACCGCCGTCGACTCGCGGATTAAATTTTCGAACGCTTCGCGAAGAGATGCGCCGTGCTCTATGAGGACTTTGACCACACTCCATTCTCGACGAAATAAACGTCGCCGATCTTTCTCCCATCTTCGAGAATTTCGAGCACAGTGCGTAATAAAGCTATAAGCGGTGCGTGCGCCCGCGTCACAAATCTGAATCGAATTAACCTACAGAGGGACTCGGGTTTCGTGGAGTGGAGGCCTTGATCGTCAACGTCAAACCCGTTTATCGCAGAGGGTCCATAAAACCGCCTACAGCCGCCTATAGCCCGTTAGATTGTGGATGGTCTTGAGAAGAGGAGCAAGCGTCCTCTTTATACTTTATACCGGTAAGTGTCCTTTCGGTAAGTACGCTGTTCCCAGGATCCCGTAATCGGAAACAGTTAGACAGCGTGTAACATTTATACATCTGGGTAGGCCTAAATTGTTAGGATATTTAGATAATATCTACCCGTGCGCGATACATCCGTAGAAATATAATTGACCTATCGATAGAAAACATGTCGTGTAATTGACAAAACTGTGTTATAAATCGTGTTATATTTTTAAGTCAGCGTTATGTGAGACGTTTGAGAACAAATCGTGAATATGATGCGCGAAATTGGACATCAATTACACTCATTTTGATTTTACTGCGTTCCATGAGTAGCCCACTTTTGACATGGCACATATATAATTACTTACAAAATTACGGTGCAATTATTGGTACAATGAAGCGTGTGGGTATATATGTGTGAAATTGAAGGCCAGCGATAATAATGCCTATTAATTCACAAAGTAGACTCAGCAAACAACAAAAGATATATGAACAGCATTTCCCATATGTTCGGAACAAATAACAAGTATTATAAATATTATCGAGCAACATAAATTATTGTTCAGTAGTTCGACAATGTGAAACATATATGCTATATGCTATTAAACTCTTTAACAACTGTTGTAACTTTATCTAATTTAATTGTGAAGAAGAATTAGGTAAATTAAATGTAGTTTAGAAATATTCCATTTCTTATTGAGTCTTTTCAGAGGGAGAAAGAGAAGGAGAGAAAGACAATCGATAAAATCTCAGTTAACTTTAACGAGTATTCATGGGCACAACTCATATTTAACGAATATTAACGTCAGTTAGTCTAAATAATTGATATTGTTTTTTTAAGAATTAATTATTTTGTAAATCTTGCCCAACTTGATTAATGTATATGTAAATACTTTAATTTTGAAACAATTTATTTCTACCTTAGTTCATTTTAAAACACTTGAAATTTATGACTATAATTAATATTAATAATTTGTCACTTCAGATATTGTATCCCCATACAGCACACATCTTTCAGAAAGCTTTTGTAAGATATCTAAAAGATATCTTCTGAAAGATATCTTTTGCCAGAAAGCTTTTTGAAAGATGTTGTGCTACATGGGTCACTACTAATTTAGAAACATGTTATGACATATTTTCTACAAAAAATAATACTTACGGTATATTCTATTATGTGATTTTTTTTCACAAATAGTATATATATCGCCATTTCATTCTGAAAAAATAAGAAAAACAGAAATTAAACAATTTAAAATATTAATCGCTATTGATGCTATAAGCGGCTTTAATCAGTTGATTATATAAAATAATTATAAATAAAGATAATTAAGTAAATATTCTCTATTACTTTTGTATTAATATTGTATTAATATTGTATTGATACTCACGATTCCTAACGTTTTCGCGTATACATCAGAAACACGATGTTGCGACGTGTTTGGTACACCGCTTGTGTATATTTCTTCACCGTTATCTTTACTTGATATAAATGTAAAACTCAAATATATATGAAAACATGTATTCTTCTACTTATTTTTCTGTATTGTGTGAGTTGGAGCTTAGCCAGCTTCTAAACAATCTCTAAGATTAGCATATAATTAATTTTTAAGATCACACTTTGTCAAAAATTATTTAACATTATTCTTAACCTGATATTAATTGTTCTATTAGTAAGCAATATATACTAACAACTTTTTATATTTTAATTTTTTAATTAGAAGAATTAACGCATTAAATTGGAATGTAAAATATATAAGAGAATTATTTTTTAATGTTATTGATTACTCATTAAATAATCAATTATTAATTTACTTTTTACAAAGGTTTTCTTCAGTGTTAATAATATAAACTTGTCATTCGTACATTATTAAATTTAAATTAATTAAAATTTAACCGTATAATATATAATTTTAACTGTTGGTTATCATTCATTTTGATGTTAATAAGTCATTTAATTATCAAAATTGTATGCAAGAGAGATTTGACATGTAATGATAATGTTAATGTATATATTTATGCAAATATGGAAACTGGGTTTTATTTAAAAAAAGATGATAGATAAAAAATTTTTATTTTATCCATAATTTTTTAGCAATTTTATCAATAAAAGATAAAAGTTTTTGTTAGTTGTCTCTAACACATGCCGCCACATGTACAAATGTCACATGATTCATCATTATCGAAGTTGTTTTAAGACGTTTCTCAAACCGTGACAGGTACTCGCTTGTCACGTAACGTGTGTATAACACACGTAATCTGGGCGTGGATTGGAATACGAGATTCACCGCATGAACACGCGTTTCCTCTAAAATGCAGGTTACGCACGATTGTTGAATTCCGAACCTTAATAGTGATATTTGTTCGTTGTTTAATTCTGTTAATATTTAGAAAATATTAACTATTAACAATTGGAACATTATTTTTTAATAAAGTCTTTCTCAAAAATATAAGTTGTCTTAATAAAGACAAAAAACCGAAAAATCTTTATATCATTCTGGATACAATTTTGAGATTTAATTTAGATATATATAGAATGAATTTTACAAATGTAATTGCATGTATATTTCTTTTAATTTATTTATTCATTATCATTTAACACTACGATAGTTTCAAATTGCATTTAGATAGTTTCAGGATTTAAAGACACGATCGTTCTCCTTATGTATCTATATCAGTTTATGCTAA
>NW_023415808.1:0-21529 GCF_013373865.1 Monomorium pharaonis | reverse complement strand
GAAAATTAAGGAAGGAATTTTGTTGGTCCACGGATAAGGCAGCTCATAAATGATAGCAGCGCGTTGAGCAAACTTAGATGAAAAACAAAAAGCAGCATGATTTGCTTTCAGCAAAGATGTTGCACAGATTTTTGGGTAACGAGCGTGCGTGGGTAATGAGAACTATGGTGAACTTATATCCACGATGTTGGCGGCGTACTACGATTTAGGCTGTATATGTTCCGAAATATACTTTTACACTCACACTTAGATTTCTTTCCTCCAAACTGTGGTGACGTCAGCGATGAACATGGTGAGAGGTGTCCACCCAAGAATATATCTCAGAAGGGTTACCAGGGGAAATGGACTTCAAGAATGCTTGCTGACAATTGTTGGGGATTGGTAATAGAAACGGCACCAAGCCCACAGAAAGAATCGAAACGACAGACGTTCTGAGGCTATTGAGGAAGGAGAGGAACATACACGTATGCGCGCTTGCACACACACACACCACACCACACACACACCACACACACACACACACACACACACACAACAATACGCTCATCGAAAGGTTACAATGTGTGAAGCTCAAGAACTCATACTGACTGTGGGCGTGTGTTCACTCGCGGTTAAGTCGTGCGCAGAGGAATATGGTTAGTTAAGAGAAGTACGCTGGTTTCCCTTAAATAAAATAGTTTATTTATGTACACTGTACAGAGTCTTATGTTTGTTGTTTAATTGGTTGGCCTTGACAAGGGCCGTTTGTATGTATGGGGTCTTAGGCCTGGCCAGGCTCCAAGCTATTGGCGGATGAGCCTTCGTCACCTGTACTCCACCTATGTTGTTGTTCTCATCCAGGTATAGCGTGGATGTTATCTCCGGCCACCTGGGTGTCTGTGGTTTTCCTCTCTTCGGAGATCGTTTCCTCTTCTTAGGTGATCGTCTTCCTTCTTCTTGATGATAGCTTCTCCCTGCGAGGCGTCCTGTAGGCTCGTCGCGGGATTGGCTGCTTCCGTTGGTCTCTCGCTTTGTTCAGCGTGTTGCCAGGGTGCCTTCGTGCTGGGTGCCGTGGTCCCTGGTCGCCGGCCGTGCGGCGGTCTGTGTTGCCGGTTCTCCCAGGTAGTGTCCTCCTCGGTCTGGGTACCTCAAGTGGCGGTCTCCTTTGCTAGGCTCTCCAAGAGGTTCGGTAGCAGGTACCGGGGCGATGTGTAGCGCCAAATCCGCGAATCGTCGGCGCCATAGTACCCTTCGGAGGTCTGGTCCGTCTCGATGGTGAGACTACCACGATTGCGGGGTTCCACATGTGGCTCCTTGGCTGCCAGCGTGCTCGCTATTAAATATACGAGAGACGGCTAATGTCTTCGTACGTAAAAAGAAGACTCGAGTGCGAGTAACAAAGAGTGGCTCGTCCGTCTTCTCGTGCTCCTTATAAGGCCTGGAAGTCGTCGTCTTACTCCTGAGATAAGATGGCCTCTGGTGGCGTCGCGCGCATTCTTTCCTTACTGTCGTAATTCTTACAGTGTTCGCCGGTTTGCGCGGTTACTAGGCGCTAGCTTTTTCTTATAGTATCGGCCGGGTTGCGCGGCTGTTAGGCGCTTGGTGTGGCGACTACTGTTTGTGTCGCCACACTGACAAATTTCTTGCTTGTGAAACGTACAAATCAACGCACACACACACACGCACGCATGCACGCACACACGCACACACACACACATACATTATACGCTCATTGAAAGGTTACAATGTGTGAGCTCAAGAACTTCATACTGACAAATTTCTTGCTCGTGAAACGTACAAATCCAGTAATTCTTTCTATTTTATGAAAGAATCTTTCTCATTTATGTTTTTTTATACGTTTTCTGTACATTTTTTCACGCTGAATATGAATCCATCTCGAGAATTGATTATCGATCCATTGATTGGGTCGTCGTAATTCTAATACTCATGAAAAGTAGGCAAAAATTGCGTTTTTTGGACTTTTGGGTTAGATATATGAAATGAAAAAACTAGACATATACAGCATTTTACGGCCAGATTCGTTTTCAGAATACAAAAATACATCAGAAATGATTCTCAGAATTCAAAGGAGAAAATCTTGTCGACCAGTGTTATTGAAATAAAAGCGATAAAAGCAGTAGTTTAATTTTGAAATTAATTATTTAATAATTTTTAAACACAAACGGGTATAGTTTTTCTAATTAGTTCTGAAAACTGCAACTTATATAACAGTTTCCGATATTATTTCTAATAGATATGATAATAAAGAACTAAGTCTGTTTTTTTGCATTATAATATTTAGAATATTAAGAATACTTATTGAAACTATATCATGGATGTATTTCTGCTACTTTATTTATCTACACATATTGACGTTCGTAATTGCTGCACACATTTGCTTAACTTATAAGAGATTACATATGATAAGATGATAATTGGCTTTTGCCCGGCTATTTCATTGCAGATGAAGCGGCAATACTTCGGTATTCTCCTTGTAATCCGAAAATCAGTGCCACAACCTTGAAATCCGCGCAAATTTTCCAATTGTAATTTGCGTAGTTTATGCAGTTGAGAAGAGTTCGTATACTTTTATAACTTTCCTTCATGTGACATGGGCAATGGGCACGGATGGATAAATATTTCCATTAAATAAGAGAACTGCCTTCAAACTAAGTTTAGATGAGTTAATGAATAAACGCCATTGATCTGGTATATGTGTTTTTCCTAATGCTTGCATCAATCCGTCCACATCCTTGCAGTATACAATATTTTCATGCTGTACGAAAAGAGGTTCTAAACTTTTTTTACGCTTTCTAAAGTTTGTTAAATTTGTGCCAGATTCCAAATGATTCCACTGTTTTAATCTAGAACCCAACAATTCACTTTGTTGCTTAGATAGTCTCGAATCTCTACATAAATCATTCAGGTCTTTTTGACTTAAAATGTTGGGTTCTAATGAGTGCGAGGCATAAGGTTCACAATCATCACTCTGCTCAGTTTTGTTATATTCTTCCTCTTTCTTCCCTTTGTTATATCCTCTCTCATCGAAGTAGTTTATTGACATTTTTTTTACCATCTTTATGAGGTTTAACGCTCACAAGAAATGCAGAAGTGGATGGGTTTACTTTCGATGTAGTAACTTGTGGTGATTGAGGTACTGGCAAAACTTCCGAATGACTTTGTGATGATGTAACTGATGTAACGGTCGGGTATATAATAGCATGTTTGTCTTCGTTGAAAACCCACGGACATTGACGTTACAGAATAACAGTCAGTCGTGTGTTTGCGGTTCCCTCCATAAAGTAGGAGAGCCAAAAGACATTGAAACATGTGTATTATTATACCATCTTCTCAAGTTTCTGGAACAGGAGTTGCAGCATTTGCTTGAAATCCAAGATTTATTGAGATCTTGTACATTTATTCTGAAATATGAATGGTAAAGCTGACGTACTCGCTCTGTGATTGTGGATATTTGATTTGACAATCTGACAATGATATATTGTCCGCAAATGTAACAAAATAGGTTAGGATCGTTTTTTTACAATTTCTGGGCATCGTGCAAAAGAAATGACGTTACAGAATAAGAATGAACATCATATTTGTATACACAAATCACAATTGAAATGAGAATAAAATTTAAGTGATGGGAATTGTAATTTTATGATAAGTAGTAAAGTCGAGAATATAGGTCGTAGATGTTTACGAGCATTTGATCTTATATTCATTAACCCAGATAGCCAAATAAAGGCAACGTGTTGTTATTTGCTGTCACTTATTCCCTATTAATTTTATCAAACTAAAGCCAAGGTGTTTCCTCAAACTGTCTGTTGTTCTGACATATGTAAATTCTACATTAGAATTCAACAAACTGACGGCAAGTTGTCAACATGCATGCACAATTGCTGACAATGTGACAAGTTTATTATTCCTCATGCATGCACTTATAATTTTATAAAACTCATGAAGGTATTTACTCTCCTGATGTTAACTTCGTTCCACGTTAAATTACAATGACAGCAAATTGTGAGCAAGTTCACAACATACATGCAGTGCATTAATTTGCCCGATATGCTTAATCTCGCTTGGCTATCTGGGTAAGATATCGAAATTTCGGATGTCACCAAGCCCTTGTTCATTGACATAAAAAGAAAAACGCACACAGAAGAAGTAGTTTGAAGTAGCAAAACTACGCGCCTGCACACGCACGCGCGCATGCACGCACGCACACAAACACGCCTACAATCACCCACACATACATATATACCACAAAAAATATACACAGTCACACTATTTACTCATCGAAAGAATACAAGTTGTAGAGCTCAAGAACTTCATACTGATGATTTTTTGCTCGTGAAACGTACAAAAAATTGCTTTCTATTTTATAAAAGGAAATTTTTTCATTTATACTGTTCTTTTATACGTTTTCTGTACATTTTTTCATGCTGAACACGAATCCATCCCGAGAATTGACCTATCTTCACTGGTTTAGGCGTAATTCTAATATGAAAATAGGTAAAAATCACGTTTTTTGGACATTTAATTTAGAATATCTTGAAAACTGACGTGTTACAGTATTTTTACGGTCAGATTCGTTTTCAGCACACAAAAATACGTCAGAAATGACTTTAAGAATGTAAAGGAGGAGAAAAAGTTCGAATTTTTGTCGATCAGTGTAGTTATACATATAATAGTAATTTTATGAATTAATCATACAATGTATTTATAAACCGTTGATAAAGTCAGCTCTTCATTTTCACAGAAATAAATTTTCGAAGATATAATGTGCTGTATATTTACAGAACATTAACATAAATAATATTCTAAAACTGTATTGTAATATTGTTTAATTCTAAAATATTATGTGAAATAACAAATGCAATTAATTACATTCTTTAATTGGGATTTGGTTAGGTGGTGTGAATGCGAGCGGACGCATGGTGTGTGAGTGAGAATAATTATATTGTATTTTAGAGAATAAAGGTAAGATAGAGGCGTTAATTAGTGTCAGGTGGATAGCGAGATAGGCGAGAGCAAAGGGTATTGGAGGAAGCATCAGACGAGAGGTAAGGCGTTTATAGTAGTAGAGGAAATCAGACGGAGAGGTTAGGAGGTTAGGAAGCACGGGTAGGAAAGAGCGGGAAAATGTCCAGGGAGATAAGAGAGAGAGGAGTAAAAAGTAGGAGTATAGAGGAAGGACAGAGGAAATTGGTGATGGATGGTAGTAAACAGGGAAAAAGAGTGAGTTTTAAGGAACAGGAGGAGGTACCCAGACAACACGCATGTCTAAAAGACATCTTTAAGACGTCTTAAAAGAGACGTCTTTGAGACTTTACGAAAAGACGTCTTTATGACGTCTTAAAATCGTCTTATTTTAGACGTCTCTCTTAAGACGTCTAAATACGTCTGTTTTAAGACATTCTTTGAGACGCCATTTAGACGTCTTTACGACGTCTGAGAAAGACGTTTTTAAGACGTCGAATGACGCACATAACCAAATCTCCGTGTGATGCGATCAAGTCGATCGACGTGCTTATCCCGTATCCATTTTTGAACTCTTGCACGTATCGCGTGTGTGTTGGGACGTTTTGTCCCGGTTTGCTGTGTAACGCAGCCGAGTGTGGATACGTTAATACAACACAACTTTTTAACTCTCGTACGTATCGCGTGTGTAGGCTGTTATTGGAAATAATTAATCTTTCTGACAACATTTCTGACAACAGTTTTTGACAATTAATAAACCGGACGATAATAGTGTTGCGCTAAGTTGCTGTAAAATATGTGACTGAATCCAGTATCTCTGTAAAATTCTGTAATTTCCAATCACGAAAACATGAAATAAAATTGAAATATATAATATAAATTTTTTATTTATAAAAAAACTTATCTTAATAATAAAATAAAAATAATGAAATATAAATATAAAGTATTTGTTTAAAATAATAAAAAATAATAAACCTAGCTTTTGGAATCCTTGGCGGAAAAATTTTCTACAAAATTCTAAAAAACTACAAAAATTTACAAAAATGTGTTTCAATTTAGCATTTTTCTGTAAAAACTACAAAAAAATGCCAGAATTGGAACACTTTTGTAAATTTTGTAGTTTTTTAGAATTTTGTAGAAATTTTTTCGCCAGGGATGTCTAAAATAATTTTTATATAAGACGTCTCAAAAACGTCATAAATAAAAAAATTAGACGTTTTTAGACGTCTTAAAAACGTCTTAAATCGGGTCATAAGACGTCTTAAAGACGTCTAAAAGACGTCTTTCTGATAGTTTTATAAGACGTCTTATAGAAATATAAGACGTCTTTTAGACGTCTTTAAGACGTCATAATGTTCTCTGGGTAGGCAAAAAGAGATTTAGATAGGGATGGATTAGCTAAGCTAAGGAAGGAAGTAAAAGCAATAGCATTAGAAATGAAAGAATTTAAGGATGAGATAAGGCAGGAATTGAGAGTTTTAAAGTTAGAACAGGAACTATGGGAGAAAAGAATGGAAGGAATTAGAGGTTAAATGCATAGGGGTGGAAAAAATATAATAGAGTTAGGAGAAATAGTAAAGAGAGGGGAAGTAGAAGGGGGGAGGGTTAGTAGGACAGAAGATAGCGATAGCACAGGAAGTGTTGCAGTAGAAGAAGGAGAAGTAAGAGTAGAGAAAGTAGATACAGTAGAGCGAGCTCAGGAGATAGTTTTGAGAATAGTAGCGGAAGGCTTAGTGACAGAGAGGTAGGAAAATTAAAGAAATGGGTAGAGGATAGGGAAAAGGAGGAGAGGAGAAAGAACATAGTAATTAGAAGTCTACGAAAGGAAGATTTAGATAGGATACAAGAAGGATGGATAGAGGAGATGATCAGAGAAAAACTAGGATTGGAAATTAGGGTGACAAAGTAGTGGATAAGCGGGTCGGTGATAATAGGAAGTCTTGAAACTGAGGATATGAAAAGGACATAATGTGTAACAAGAACAAACTTAGGGGAGAACGGCTATTTATTGAGCCGGATTTGACATGGGAAGAAGGAATACGCAAAGAGACATAGCAAGGTGGGTTAAGAGAAGAGAAGGAGGTAGAATTGTGAAAAATAGGCAGGGTAAAAATAATGGAATATGGCTTAAGTGGGAGAATGTGATGACAGACAGAAGAGTAGACTTGCCCAGAAGGAAGTAAGAGAAGGGGTAGTTACCGGTGTGATTAAGATTAGGTAGAGAGGATACTGGTGCTAGTGCGGATAGGAATAAAGAGGAGGTGAATACGAAGGTAGGAATTAGTGTAGGAGATAAGGAAAACTAAGTGAGTGCCAAGAAGGGAGGGAAAGAGAGAGAATAGTAGAAGTAAATTTATAGTTAATGGTAAGGCAATGGGACATATAATAGGATATGTAAGAAGAAATGCAAGAGTAAGGTTAGTAATATGTAAGACATAGGACTCATTTGGATAGAAATATGATATTTTGGAACGTAGCGGGCTTAGGAAGACAGGACAGGGACTTTTGGGAATTTGTGAAAGAATATGATTTTACATAGGACTAACAAGGGAACCTCGCGAACCCGAAAATTCTGATTTAATGAAACTTGGCATAAATGTAGAAGAAGAAAATACATGAATTTAGAAATTAAAAGTTGGTGCTTATAAACGGTTTAAAGGGTGAAACCCTTCAAAAATGTTTGAGTTTTTGCCTTTTCTCGATATATCTCGTAAACTAAACAAAGTATTAAAAAATGTTCATACAAAAGTTTTACAGTATAAATACCTCTATTTAACTATGCTATTTATTTTTTCAAAAAATTTTTTTTCAAAAACATTTTTTTTCTTTAAAAAAATTTTTTTTTGAAAAAATAATAAATATGTTAAATAGAGGTATTTATGCTGTAGAACTTTTGTATGAAACATTTTTTTATATTTTGTTTAGTTTAAAAGATATATCGAGAAAATGCAAAAATGTCTCAACTTTGAAGGGTGTTTCACCCCTTCAAACCGTTTTGAACCAAAATAAAACATTTCTAAATTAATATATCTACTTCCCTCTACATTTATGCCAAGTTTCATTAAAATTAGAAAATTTTTCGATTGGGTTATAAACGGTTTGAAGGAGTGAAATTACCCTTTAAAGGTTGAGATATTTTTTATTTTTTCTCGCTATATCTCGTAAACTAAACAAAATATAAAAAATGTTTTTATACAAAAGTTTTACAGCCTAAATACCTTCATTTAACTACGCTGTTTATTTAAAAAAAAAAAATTTTTTTTTTAATTAAAATAAATTTTCAATAAAATTGACTTTTATGTATTATAGCATATAAAAATAATTTATACTATCTTATACTACGTTCTATTTATATCATCTGTGTGTATATTATGTATGTTATATTTTATGTATGTTATAATACTATACATTTATATTATCTGCATCTCTATATGTATTAGTTTTCATCTAACAGTTGCGCAATATTAGAGTAGTCACGTTGCTTTCACACAAGTCATGTCTACGTCACATATTTCACATTCAAGTTTTATATTTGTCATATCACGGTATATATCATATATGAAATGGAAATCACGTATTAAAGTTTGATATTTTTATTAATGATGTTACGCGTCATTTCACATCTGTAATCAAGTCTAACGTGTTGCTTGATCAGTACATCAGTATCACATCTAACGAGTGCTTGATTTTTCTGTTAGATTATTTAATTGAGCGAAGCATAATGTTACACGTAAGTGTTGCGAATGTTCTTAATAGTTAATTATTTTATTTCAAATTATACATATTCCACCTATAAATGAAAGAGAAATACAATTACGTGATGTGATAGAGGATATTATAACAAATGATATTATAAGAGTGAATATGACTTATCATTTGATGTACACACTGATACTGCTTTAGAATTTTAAAAATTATTGGGAAGTGGATTTACCTGACAAGAATATGTAACAAATGATGAGGAAGAATTTTTTTAATGATAATTGTGGTAGGGACTTCACCTTTCTGAAGCGACGTTGCACTCCTAAAAGAGAGTGTCCGGCCTTTATCACTTCTCCCATATTCGACGGCGCTTCCTTTTATAGCTACTATTTAAAATTTCGTCTTCTGGTTCACAATTATATTCATTATCAGGTTCATAATCAACATTATATTTCTAAAAATTCTTCCACTTTATCTGTACATATTCTATGCCAGGTAAATCCACTTCCAAATAATTTTGAAATTTTAAAGCAAAATGAGTGTGTACATCAAATGATAAGTCATTCACTGCATTTGTTATAATATCCTTTATCACATCACGTAATTGTATTTCTCTTCATTTATAGGCGTTGATGGAATATGTGTAATTTGAAATAAATAATTAACATATTAAGAACATTCGCAAACATTTATGTGTAACATTATGCTTCGCTTAAAAAACAATCTAACAAGAAAAATCAAGCACATGTTAGATGTGATACTGATGTACTGATCAAACACAAGTTAGACTTGACACTGATGTGAAATGACGCGTAACACCATTAATAAAGATACCAAACTTTATTAATACGTGATTTCATATATGATACATACTGTGACATGACGAATATAAAACTTGAATGTGAAATATGTGACGTAGAGAGAATGAACACTGTGTGAAAGCAACGTGACTACTAATATTGCGCAACTGTTAGATAAAACTAATACATACAGGATGCAGATAATATAAATGTTTAGTATTATAACGTAGATAATATATAACATATATAATATACACATAGATGATATAAATAAAACGTAGTATAAGATAGTATAATTACTTTATAAATGCTATATACATAAAGTCAATTTTTATTGAAATTTATCTTAATTAAAAAAAAATTTTTTTTCAAAAAATAAACAGCGTATTTAAATGGAGGTATTTATGCTGTAAAAACTTTTGCATAAAAACATTTTTTTATATTTTGTTTAGTTTACGAGATATATGGAGAAAAGGTAAAAATATCTCAACCTTTGAAGGGTAGTTTCATTCCTTCAAACCGTTTATAAGACCAACAGAAAATTTCTGATTTTAATGAAACTTGGCATAAATGTGAGAGGGGGTAAATACCTTAATTAGAAATGTTTTATTTTGGTTTAAAACGGCTTGAAAGGGGTGAAAGCACGCTTCAAAGTTGAGACATTTTGCATTTCTCGATAGATTCGTAAACTATAACAAAATATAAAAAATGTTTCATACAAAGTTTTACGGCATGAATACCTCTATTCAACTATCATATTATTTTTTTCAAAAAAAATTAAAAAAAAAATTTGTTTTTAAAAAAAAGATTTTTTTAAATAAATAACATAGTTAAATAAAAGGTATATATACAGTAAAACTTTTGTATGAAACATTTTTTAATATTTTGTTTAGTTTACGAGATATATCCAGAAAAGGCAAAACTCAAAATTTTTGAAGGGTGGTTTCAACCCTTTAAACGTTTATAAGCACCAACTTTTAATTTCTAAATTCATATATATTCACCCCCCTCTACATTTATGCCAAGTTTCATTAAAATCAGAATTTTCGGGTTCGCGAGGTTCCCTTGTAAGTGAAACTGGGTAGAGGAAAAGGGTTGAATAATATAAAGGATATGCTTCCTGGATCACATACCTGGGAATGTTATTTCGCAGAGAGGAACAAAATGAGAGGCAGAGCCAAAGGAGGATTCATAATAGGTAAAAAGAAGTATTGGGGAGAGAGGATAGGAAATTGATAGGAGTGGTGATGGGTGGATAGCTACTAGGATAGAGAAAGCATTTAGAGAAAAAAGCATGTGGATAATTACAGTTTATAACCAAGGTAAATGGGAAGATATTAAAAGTAAAATAGTAGAGATAGTAGAAAAAGATAGGAATGATATGTTTTTAATAGGTGGAGTTTAATATAAGAATTGGAGAATTAGGTATAGAAGAAGAGGCTTTAAAGTTAGGTAGGAAAGTAGGATAAGACAATAGGTATAATGGGAGAGATCTCGTAAGAAATTTCGGCCACACGGCTATCGCGAGGACTTGTTGGGCGCCAGACGCGCTCGACAACGCGTCAATTCGCGAAAGTCGCTACACCAAGGTGTCCTCGATCCTCGCACGACAATCTTGACCAGCTCTGCCTAACGGTAGAGGGGCGGGGGCGGAATCGTAAGGGAGCAGGCACCGGCTGAAACACGAAGGGACGGACGACACCACCAGAAAAGATAGACTCCGTGCTTAACAATTAACGAACTTATTAAGAATAAATGTAAGGCATAAACAATGATATCACGGGACGCGACATCCTGCCCGTTCTTGACAATGCGGCGCCACGGCGCAAATCAGACAAAAAGAAACGCGCACGGCCGACAAGGACGGACGATGGAATTTTCCGCGCACAATGAATTTCGGGCGTTCGAACGTGCCGACACTCCCCGGCAACGATAGAACACGACCGCGTGGCTCCCGAGGTCAAACAGCAATCGCCGGCCGCCGCCACATCCTTCCCCGTCGCGAACCCGGAAGTCCCGTCCACCCGCTACTCACGACACGATTCTCGCTCGCGCGAGGGCTTTGCGGCGCACACGGTCGAGGGGGATCTCCGACGGAACCCGAGCGTCCTCACAACCGTCTTGCCCCGTGGCTCGGCGCGTTGGCGTCCCGGCCGCTTGCCATCCGATAAACCCCCAATCAATTACGCGAGCGTATGACCGCCCTGCGGCCCACGCGGATCACGCACCAACACGACAATGGATGCAAAACGGACCCGGGGACTCCCGCCAGCGGCAACCGCTTACACGAAATTATCCTGGCAGGCCATCTCACCGATAAAGTCCCAGGGCGATGTCCTCCCTCGTCTCTAGGCTCGTCCCCGTTCGCTCTCGCTGAGGCCTCGCCGCACCAGCCACACCGATCATTCTCCTTTTGAGGCACGACTCGCGACCCTAACACCTAGACCGCTCGCACGCAAAAGCGGGATGGATCGCGGTCGATCCCGGATCGACCGCCGCGACCCCCCCGTTCGGTCATGCCGCATTGTTTCCGCGCCGCGACCCAATTGCGGCAAGGCACGCAGTCCTGCGACCGCAGGGACGTGCGCGTCGCAATCCTTCCGGGGGCCTCGCAGGCCCCCGCGAAATTTTCCTTCTTCCGCTGGGCCACTGCCCGAGCTGGGGCAGTGCACGCGTGAACCTCCGCTCCCCGCGAGAGGACTCGACGCCTCCCCCGATGCGTTCGGTCCCTTCAGGGCTTCTCCGCAGCCCTCCGAGATGTTGTGTCGTGGTGCTGATGGGCACCGCCGCTTTAGCCTCCGGCCGTGGCTTTCCCGGGCCACGCCGAGTCCCCGTGCAGGCCGCGTGCTCGCTCTCCCGGCACCGGTGGAGTCCTTCCTCCTTCCCCGTATCGTCGTCGCTCTCTTTTCCTCTCTCGCTCTCTCGTCGAATTCCATCGTGAGGCGGCCGCCACCCAGAGAAACCGAAAATATGCAAAATAATAGTAACGCTCGCCATGTCCGTCGCGGTTCCCCCTGGAGATCCCTTCTCGCCTCTCGCCTTCCCCGCACGGCGTGAATCCGCCGCCTGTGACGGGCGAGGGACGCTGCACCCGTGGCAGCTAAGCTACCACGTCACAATATATATATATATTATTACTTAATAGATCTTTGTATTATTTACCTTATTACTTACACACTTACAACACTATAACCAATTTGACTTGAAAACACAACTGTCAAACACGACTGTCAAACACAACTGTCAAACACAACTGTCAACACTACGAAGCATGCGGCTCAATGATCAGCGAAAGAACCAATCAGCATCGCGGATAAAAGCAACAATTCTTCGAGACTTTCGAGATGACTTCGATACATTCGATAAATAAATAACATGCCTTTTTTGTGAAAAGGAATTGTGCAAAAAAGTATGGTAATTATTTAGAATAACGGACCACCTCCTGATGTCAGAAGTTTGAAAAATATTTATATAGAACTAGAACAACACACACACACTGCGCACACACACCACACGGCGGGGGAAGGTGCAAAAGGAAACCTATGGGCGGGAAGGGCTCCGTCTCTTCCCCTGCACCCCTCCCCGTAATTTGTCCTAACTCTAACCGAACCAATTTTATGTCTATTTAGATTATTGCTATTTGGATAATGTGAACATTGGAACAAAACAGCGTGAATCTTGTTTGGCGTGGAAAGTCACAAACCCCTTCGACACTTTTATCATAATATTAATAAACGCTTGTACTGTACCACATGGAATTTAACAATTAATTTGATGTTTAAAAATGTGTATTTCTTAATCCAAATATTACATTGTTTTTACAGATTTTTAACAATATGCATTGTTATTAATTTAATAAAAAATGTATTGAATTTAAAGATAATGATATTTGTTGATACTCTTATTACGTCCGGCGGGTTTTTTGATGGGAAGCATCCCAGATGCGCACAGTAATAAACGGACACAGCAGGCTGAGTGAAACGGACACAGTTACAAACGGACACACGACCAAACGGACACAGTAATAAACGGACATAGTAACAAACGGACACAGTAACAAACGGACACAGACCAAATGCGCACAGAGCGAAACGGATACAGTGCGAAACGGACACAGTAACAAACGGACACAGACTAAATGCGCACAGAGCGAAACGGACACAGACCAAATGCGCACACTGCACATGCGCACACTGCACGTGCGCACGGACCAAATGCAATCCATGTACATTGCAAGCAGAGTAAAGTCCACATAGGTTAGCGACTTGGACGGGGTGGGTGCGGGAGGGAGGCCGAAGGCCCTCCTTGCACCCCCCCATGTGTGTGTGTGTGTGCGTGCAAAGCATTTACTGCATCACATGGGTTTGCGACTTTCCGTGTATGCATTTGGTCTGTGCGCATGTGCAGTGTGCGCATTTAGTCTGTGTCCGTTTCGCTCTGTGCGCATTTTGGTCTGTGTCCGTTTGTTACTGTGTCCGTTCGCACTGTGTCCGTTTGTTACTGTGTCCGTTCGCACTGTGTTCGTTATTACTGTGTCCGTTTGGTCTGTGTCCGTTTGTTACTGTGTCCGTTCATTCAGCTTGCTGTGTCCGTTTATTATGTGCGCATCTGGGACTCACTCTTTGATGCGTGATATTTAAGTTCGCAAATCCCCTGCCAGAGAGATCTCTAGACAATTTTTGGATGGAGAGAGAAAAGAAATTGAAGAACAGAGTTTGGTCGTTTATAGCGCTTTATTACTTCAAAAAAGCAACGTCAATCGTCGGCGGAGATACAAGTCGGCTCGACCGTGGATTACAATTGGTTTTGCATAGCCGGACTTTGGCCGGTCCTTAGGGAAAGAAGCTTCCATTTAGACACATGTTTATGGACACCGTTTATCGGACACTGTTTACTTGGACAGACACTGTCCACTTGAACACCGTTCACTTGGACACCGTTGAATTAGACACGAAAAAAGCGGACATACACACCGGGGGGTGCAAGTCAGTACCAGTGAAAGAAGCTGTTCTCATATCTGACGTTGATGAATGTCGCTAATATAACAGATTGTCTGATGACAAACATGAGAAAAGATTAAATAAATATTACAAAATGTAAAGAACAACATATATATATCAATATATATAATATGTTTAAAATTATTTGGTTATTGGAATAATTATTTATTATTGTAATATAAAAATTAGCTGGCAGTAATATTCATACAATTAATTCAACAAATTAATCGTTAATCGAATAACCTTCAACTAATTTTGCTCACATCAATCATTAATTAAACGACTTTCGATTAACTCCATTCATATCAATCGTTAATCGAACGAATCTTCGATTAATTTTTTTTCAATTTAATCGTCAATTGAATGGCGTTCGATTGATTTCGCTCGTATCAATCGTTAATTAAATTAATTAAAAAAGTAATTAATTACAACCCTGTATGCTAGTGCATAATTCGGTCAATGGTCCGAAACTCTGCTTAGGCAGCAAGTGCTGTTTACGGAGCGTTTCGCTCATTTTTGGGCGGATGTGCTATACCTCACGCAATGCGCTCGATGCTGATGCGGCTGACCGACTTATGTCATCACGCTACTGACACCTTTTATCCAGTGTGAATGTGTTTGCTCACAACACCACCCTTTTATCAAGAGATAAAAAAGAAAACGAGGAAACTGAGTTTTTGTATAATTGTATCGCATTGCCTTATCCGTACAAGGTGTTGGATGTCACAATATTGTATGTTTGTAGCTTACAGATGGTGAGATATTTTAATAAATATTCCTACACTATTTCTCGCAAAAAATTTCTTTTTAACTATAAAATAGGAATTATACACAAAATAGACAAGGGTAATATTTGCCGCAATGTAATAATCATGGATAGTTTCCGGTTTGTGATTATTTGTATGTGCCCCATTGTGAAATTTATTTCCGTTGTCTTCTGTCGAAGTATTCCTCGTTTCGGTTCTTTCTCCTTTCAAAAGTTTTCTGGGTATTTGATTTGAGGCACATTCTGCTTTTCTCGTAACTATCAGCGAAGGTGCTAGGACTTTGCTGCCGCATCTCTTGCCCTTTTGCTTTCTGGTTTTGTGTTGTGGGCAGGTTGTGATAATTATCGCCATTATAAAATATTATTTTGTCTGGTGCACGATAGATTTCATAATTTAATAGCTTTCTCATCCGTCTTTTTCGCGGCAACGATTCTTCACTCATGCCGTGTTTTCGAATTACGTTGTCCTTACTTGTGATTCTGCCGGTCAGAATCTTTTTAAAAAGTACGTGCAGTACTGTTATATTAATTCTTGTATCGAAGATGCTTGTAGAGTATTTGAAATGAGTGAATCCCAGATGCGCACAGTAATAAACGGACACAGCAGGTTGAGTGAAACGGACACAGTGCGAAACGGACACAGTGAGAAAGGAGTGAGGTCCGATTGCGCACATAAGCGATTAGACCCAGTAGTATTCCTGATTGGACACAGTCCCGTTTGGACACGAACTTGATTGGACACAGTCTCGATTGCACACCGTTCCGATCGGACACAGTCCCGATTGGATTTGAAAAAAATTGCCACGCATAATTGCTATTAAAATATTCTAAAGTGGACAATTTAAGTTTTATTTGCCTTTTAAAAAAAAATGTTTATCTTTATTATGTATCAAGTTATGATCATTTGAAATTTCGTAAAATTTTCCGAAATTTTAAGTGTACCGTTTTTTTTTATGCTGAATGTATTTATGGAAATTTATGCTAAATTTCTGTGCTATCTAGGTTGTTTTTGCATTATTCTGCGATGCAGAACCGTACCCAGGTAGCAAGGTGACGTCTAATTGACAGCATTTTTTGGTCATTTTATGACGAACCAGACGTCATAATGTCGAGATAAAATGACGTCTAAATGTCGTAAAACTGACGTACATTTGTCTCATCTTAACGACGTCATATATTGACATCAAAAATACGTCATTATTTTCATATTATTGACGTCATTTTCAAGAAGCTAGTATCGTACATTTGACGGTATTTTATTGTTATTTTTTATGAAAAAAACATAAGTTTTTAGGTTACATTTAATAAAGATGACATTTTAACGTCATTTTTATGACTATTCCAGGCAGTAAAAGCCATTATTTTGACGTTTTAGAAAATATTTCGGGTACATGTCCTATATATGCAGTACTTGCATTATGAAAATATCGAAATAACATAATTATAATGTAAAAAAAAATCTACGTTGTTTCTCAACAAGCATCACGACCCACCACACCATAGTCACGTTTGGAATTGCCTAACTTCCGCGGTCATCCATCCAACTCTGAACCGCCGTCGACGTTGCTTGACTTCGAAGATCGTACGCTACTTAGCCCTTTGTGATGATCCACGAACACTTGATGATCATGAATACATATTGTTATAGATCAGTTCAATAGATGCGAGAAACATGAAACTTGTAGTTAACTAATATTTTTATAATAATATAAATTTACAGTTTTTTCCTGATTTTTACATATGCAAAATAACATGTGGAATAACTTATAGAAATATGTTTTTGCTCTGTTCTTTGATAAAGCTAAATTATACCTCAGACAAACGCAATATTTATAAAATATTATAAAATATTTATAATATTTATTTAAATATTTTATAAATATTTATCTAAATATTTTATAAATATTTTTGTGGTCTTAGATTTGACAATCATAAAGATTTATCATAAATATTTTAAAATATTTATGAAATATTTATAAATATTTACAAAATATTACTTATACAAATCTTTATCTTTTATTTATCATAAATATTATATAAAATATTTAATTTATATTTTAATATGTTGAATAAAGATTTTTTTTTCGTATATATAAAATATGTGTAAAATATTTTTATAATATTTTGAAAAAATAAATATTAATAAATATTAATAAATATTTATCATAAATATTATGTGCTGCCTGGGATGATTCTAAAATATTGATAGTATTAATTATATAAAATATTAATTTTATAAAATATTAATTTTAATAATGTTGTTTATTAACCAATCTTTAAATAATGATAGTTATAGGTAGCAAGGTGTCGTCCACTAGACCTCAATAATTTGTCATTTGAGGTCAAATCGTCAATTATTACAAAGAATTATAGTTAACCGTCAGTAATTAGTCACTATAAAATCTTATTAATACGTCGTAAATGATCAATTAACTGACGTTATTAATTAGTCAAGAATATGACGTCGGAAATACGTTGTAGGATGGATAAATGACTGATGTAATTAATAGGTCAAAAAATGACGTTACTATTACGTCTTAATTGGTAACATGACGTCTGCGACCTTAAATGACGAATTATTGACGTCGTATTAACGTCACCTTGCTACCTGGGTATCGTGTGCAATGCAAACGGGTCGGTGTGCAATCGGGTCCGTGTACAATCGGATCCGTGTCCAATCGGGTTTGTGTTCAATCGAGTCCGGCGGATGACAAAGTTAGAAGATGCAAAATTGATAAATAAAGATCTGAGTTTGCGGCGGTGCATGGCGTGAATCAAATTTCACAACCCAATGGAACGAAATGCAAATGAAAATATAGAGCATCAGCTTTAAAATGCTTTTTTACAGAGTTCGATGCAATCATTTTTCACTGACAAGTAAACCTACGGAAGTGTCACTCCTCCGATTTTAATGAAACTTTACACATTTGTAGAACTATGAAAAATGTTTCACACGTATTTTTTTTATCGGCCAAGGTTCACTCTGAGGAGTGAAAACTACCCTTTAAAGGTAAAAGCTATATTTGATATATTAGGTAGAATAAGTGGAAAGGTTTAAAAAGTAGAATGTTTACTGGGTGTCGCTGAAGCAAAATCTTATGTTCAAAGTATGAAATTCAAAATGGCCGATCCAATATGGCGTTCAGATTCATCAAAATATTCATTATTTTTTGTGAAAATGAGTAAATTAGAAATTCTTGTAAGACAGGCTTAATATCATTAAGTAATAATATTAGGACAGGTTTCATCAACTTCGGCTCCGGAGACGCAGTGGGGCTCCTTTCCCTCACTCTCAAACGCTAATACTCCCTCTACATTGGTAGAAAACGCGTTCTAACAATAAAGCGCTTAACGATACTTTGTGTTTCCGAGCCTGGAGAGGGAAGCATTGCGTCTCCGGAGCCGAGTTTATGAAGGCCAAAGTTGCACTTGTACAACTTTGCGGTGTACAACTTTGCGATGTACAAGTTTGCGGTGTACAAGTTTGCGGTGTACACTTTTACGTGTCTAAATGAATGGTGTGTAAAATTTTACGATGTACAACTTTACGGTGTATAACTTGGCGATGTTACAACTTTGCGTGTTGTACAAATTTTATCGTGTCCAATTGCACGGTGTACATTTTCATCGTGTTTAATTGTAATTTTGTCCAGAATTTATTTTTCCTGTGTCCAAATTACTGTATCTAAAAATTCCTGTGTCCGAAATGAAACCATGTCCATTTGAAACGTGTAGATTATTTTGTGTTTATTTGCACCGTGTCTATTTGCACTGTGTCCATGTGAAGGCCACTCGATTTTGACTGGTCAGCATTGCATCTCTCTCTCTCTCTCTCTCTCTCTCTCTCTCTCTCTCTCTCTCTCTCTCTCTCTCTCTCTCTCTCTCTCTCTCTCTCTTTCCATTGTTGTACTTTCATGCACTTTTATGTCATTGCGCATAGTCAGATGCGTCTACATCATGTCAATATACAGAAATCCTAACCACGCAACTGTCAACTTTAGTGCTTAATAACTTTTTTCCTAGTTGAGACCAACAATTTTTCCTTGCAGATTCGTGTTCTACACACCGAAATACACAAATTTACAAAGTTATATGGAAATCGGAGGTAGGGGCGTTATATAGCATATTTACCGTTATCATTTTTCACAGGTATCTTGTTAAAATCTGGCTAATATTAATCCAGATTTTTTAAAGTTCATTTTTTTTCTAAGCAATTTTAAAAAAAGTACATGTCGATACGATGTTTTTTGTTGATTGTATAACGAATCTCCCGTCCGCCGGCGTCACCGACCGCGCACGGCCCGGCCGAACACCCGCTGGGCCGCAAAACGGGCACCGGCCCGTCCTAATCGCCGCACAAAAAGCGTCGAGACGATCATCATCTCCGCTCCGCGTATTTCCCCGCGCTCTCCCCAATTTCTACGGGAGAGGAGCGAGCGCGGGGAAACCCGAAGATCCACGAGGATCTCCGATCCTCCACCCGAGCGGGTATAAAAAGCCGCTCCGGTGGAGGCTGCGACACTTCTCGCTCCGATCGTATGCTGGTATTCCAATCCCGACCAGAGTACAATCCAGAGAAGCTTCTTGCGACACGGCAACTAGGGTAGAGTGTTCTCAGCCTTAACTGGGAGCTCTCAGTACCGCTCGCATCCAACTCCTAATCTCGAATCCGTAGCAGAGGGTAGAGCGTACTCCGCCTTCGCCGAGAGTTCTCGGCTACAGATCTTCCTTGACGCCCGATCACCCCGGCTCGAACACAACGGGGGTGGAGTGTTCTCCGTCTCCCTCGAGAGATCTCAAGATCGAGACTGACGTTTCCTCGATCACCGCACACGCTTCAAAATCATCGCGCGGCAAACACACCCCGCGCTTCACATCGCGTACCGCGCGCCACCGAGCTCGAGGCTCCGACGATTACCGCCTACCGCGCCACGAAGCTTCGCTTCACGCACTAGGGCATTGCCCGCCGGCTCGTCGCCACACACCGCGACTCCCACCAAGCTATCTATGCGACCGGGAACAATAGCTGTTTCGGCTGAGCGAGGCGTTTTATATATATATATATATATATATATATATATATATATATATATATATATATATATAAAACGCCTCGCTCAGCCGAAACAGCTATTGTTCCCGGTCGCATAGATAGCTTGGTGGGAGTCGCGGTGTGTGGCGGTGTATATATATATATATATATATATATATCTTCTGTAAATACATTGTACATACATTTCGATAGTTAAATATATTACTTTATTTTATAATATACGAAATCAAAGTCTTATGTCTCAGGGACCTTTCCTACACCCGATCCCGGCGAGCTAAGTCCGCGTAGGAAATACGGTCCGTTACAATTGTGTACGAGTGTGAAATTTGCACTGCATTTTAGGATATTTTAGCCAATAAATACGGTACTTTTTGAATATGATGAATTTTGAGTAGCAGTATATTGCACATTGATTTTATTCGTGTTTAACTCAATCATACCGCCGTCATCAAAGTGATCAGATGTGCACTACGTGGAGAATGACGGTCGGATTTTGCACATCATGTGGCTCTGAAATTCATCGGTAGAAAGTACTTACTGATCTGAATATAACGGATAGCTAACGCACCAATTTCACTGAAGTTAACAGATGATCACATTCATCTATACTCATAAACCCACACATACAGGTTAACATACATATACACGTATTCATACATAAAAAATAAAAATTCAAATCTTATTTTAAAAATCAGTTTTTTCAGGGCCACATGATGTGCAAAATCGAACTGTCAACTTCCACGTGGTACACATCGGGTCACTCTGATGACGCTATAATTGAGTTAAACACGAATAAAATCAATGTGCAATATCATATTGATACTCAAAATTCATGATTTTTAAAAGGTACCGTATTTATTCGCTAAAATATCTTAAAATGCAATGCAAATTTCAAACTCGTGTGCAATCAACAAAAAACATCGTATTGACATGTATTTTTTTAAATTGCTTAGAAAAGAATAAACTTTAAGAATGTGGATTAATATTAGCAAGATTTCAACAAGAAACTTGTGAAAAATGATAACAAACTTTTACTTTTTTCAATTAAAACATAAAAAAAAACATTTTTGGCTTTCATGCGATACAAAAGGATCGCACTTAACAAATCAAACTTTCGCCTAGGGATTCTTAAAGTAGAGTCTTTGCCCTTTAATTGAAAAAAAATACATGTAATTTGGATAATTTTTTGCAAAGTTGCATCACTTTGAATATTGCCCAAAATTTCGGTCAAAATTTTTGTCTTTTT
>NW_023415807.1:0-11673 GCF_013373865.1 Monomorium pharaonis | reverse complement strand
TTGTCCCAATGAAACTATTTCTCTTTATTCTTTATTTTTTTATAAAAAAGTATATAATCTAAAAAATTATTTTATTTACAATAAAGTTATTATTTTTAGAATAATTTATTTGGTATTGTTATTGCGCGCTAAAACATATAAAATTATCACTTCTATACAAAAAAAGGTTTTCGTAAATATTGTTTAATTTTAAATTCTTATGTCATTTAAAGCTTGATTATAAAATTAATTATTTTTGTTAATAATGGCATTTTTTATCTTTTGAAATTTTTTTGATTGACTTGCATTTACGTTATTAAAGATTTGATTTAGTAATAAGACATCTTCATGAAAATTGCAAAATATTGTAGTTTTTAAAGGAAGATTATCTCAATACGCGCTTCGTTATCTGCGTATATAGATAGGTCTTATACACATACGTACCTATAAGGATACGCGCGGAAGTTATGGGTTGGGTTTCTGTGCTAAGAAGATTGCGGTTCTGGTGTCAGATTAATTAAATTAACTCGCGCAACTAAGGCTCTAACGAGGTCGCGTTTCTTCGTTACCATGATACACTATAATTACCTACATTGTAGAAAATTCAACCGCACACTCGAATTTTATTTACTGCGCTCAACTGGCAACCACACACACACATATTTATATGCAGTACAAGGCACAGAGGTTAATTGTTTTGAGAATTATTTAAGCTCATTAACGGAGGAAACTCGCTCTCAGATAATTCCAGGTTAATGCAAAATTAATTAAAAATTATTTTTCTCTCATAATTTTAAAATTAGTATGGAAATAATGGAATATTACTTCCTGCTGGTACTTCTAAAATTAATATTGAGCACTTTAATTCGAACTGTTAATACTAGATAGCATTAAACACATGCATTAAACATCTTTTTTGTCTGGAATTCTCACTATTGATTAGTAAATTTTCATACACATTTCTCGTATAATTGCAGTTACGTTTTTGATCATTATAGAGCACGTTTTAATGAGAGATGTTCTTTGTTCCTCAAAATGATAGTATCTTTTTGAACAGCCTTAGTAGTACGCCTTTAGTCCTTTGTGCACGAAACTGTATACATTTCCCGTATGAAGACACAACACATCCTGATCTTTGAAGCCATCGTGTAACTCGACACGGTGGATGCACATCTCACCACCAGCATCATCGCATGCCCGATAAAGTGGCCACCGGAATTCTCGTAAGCCCGAAAGCACGCATCGCGCGCGCTTTACGTAGCTGGAAGCGATCGCGGCAATTCTCGAGAGGTGCCTGGTTGAGAGACGTGTACGTATTCTATTTTCTCCGTGAAGAAGTTAACGGAAAGTAATTAATCTCGCGATCGCGCCATTTCCGATTTTATGATTTATGTCTCGCCGTTTCCGTTTACGCCGACAAAAAAAAAAGTGAACCAGCATTAGAGCGAACAGATTTGCATTTAAATGGAGCATCGATCGAGCGAGCGCGTTGCACCTAAGCTAAACGTATGCTTACATAAATTCGGAGGATTAAATCTTAAGCAGTATAGTAGGAACGCGGCGAAGCACACAAATATTTTTACAGAGATATTTTGCGTTGAGAAAAAGAAACCTTCGCAAAAGTAAGTTTTTAAGATAAATATACGCGCGGATAATGAGACCTTGTTTCTCAATTAAAAATTAGTGCAAATAATCGGAGAGATAACAATTAATTTCACAGCTTGCCTTTATAATAAAAATAAATTACTAATCGGTTAATTATTTGCGCGTTAATATGAAATAAACGTTTAGCGGTTTTTTTTCTTTTTATGACAGGAAAATTGTATTTAATTCTTCGCATTATTTTCAAAAATTTGCAAGGGGAAGTTATTCAGAGAAGTTATTCCGATTATTCAGAGACGCCCTCCTATATCGATAAAACGCCAACCCTCCCATCTCTTTTTTGCTTTTTTTTCTTGCTGAAACGGTAGCGTAGTGTCTTAGTACGATGTAAACGCTCGTGACATTACGGACACCCTCCTGGAGAGGAAAATTCGATATACCGTTCTTCCCAGAGGGGTTGATTGGAACCCGAGGCTGCTCTCAAGGGTGATTTTTCGCAGTTTCTTTCCGGACGGGTAGAAGCCAAGATTGGAGGTTGAAACGATGATAGTAGCGTTACAGACGATGTTGCCTTTGAGAGTACGTTTCGCTATCGATAACGCTGGTTTCGGTGTGCGTTGCTTATCAGAACCCAGTGGCGATCAATATTTTATCAGTGAGCTTGCGGTCTGGGTACAGTCCCAATTACAACTTTGCATTACATTAATGTCATGTCGTGAGATAGCTGCATCGTCGTAATATGATCCCAAACTGAAAACCCTACTGCATTTGAATGATACTGAAAAAAAAGATACTGAAGATTATTACAAAAAAAAAATAAAAATTTAGAATGAGTTAAAAAAATGTATGTATATATGTAATTAAATAGCTTAATCAAACATTGAATCTTATTTTATTTAATAGATATAAATAGAAAATTAAATTTTATTGAATGATACTTCCTTGAAAATTCTTTAAATATTCTATTTTTTCTCAAGAAATATATGAAAAAAATGATTTTGTAGAGAAATATCTAAAATTCAACTAGATGCAAAAAATAATTGCAATAGAACATAAAAATAATCATAATGAATATTCAAACATGATGAATAAAAAGTATTCTAGCAACTAGCTGAATCTTACATAATTGCTTTGACAGAATTATTTTAAATCTGTATCCTGCTAAATTTTTAGATACTTTAGTAAAATCGTTCTTTCCGTATATCTTCACAAATGAAATATTTTAAAATACTAACAGATATATCACTCTTGATTTAAAGAAATTTTTAAAATTATTTTCTCTCTTTTATATAGAGATTTTTATTTGCTAAATAATACTGCGTGTTAAGAAATTTATATATATTTATAAGATCATTATCTTAATCCTATTATTGTGATCAAACATCTAGTTTGCGACAAAGGGGGTAAATAATATTAGCTTCTAAAGATGATGCTATGTTATTAATTATTAATGCATTAACGGCTAATGATGAAAAAAATATTATCTAATCGCATTTTAGATTTATTAACCACATTATAGGAATATATCGATAAAATTTAGGATTCAGCCAATCCATTTTACGCTGAATCCGCAATAAGATCTCGATAGACGTCGACTTGCACGATGTGAAAACGAAGTCTATATACTTCGGAGATATTTACGTGCGGAAGCTGCCGGATAATTACTATCGATTTCCCGGGTCGCGTTGTGTGCAAACCCCCGCGATGACCCCGCGGTCCACCTGTTGCTAGGCGCAGGTCGGTTGGCTTTTACGATGCTTTGTGTTGAAAATCGAGATCGATATACCCGATGGATTTGAGAAAAGAAATTAAATAGTATTGAAATTTGTATATTATTAAATAAGTTATTAAAGCTAGTTTATTAAAACTAGTTCAATAAAGCTTGCCAGGAAGTTGACTTGATCAACTTATTTATTGTTTATTATCACTGACGATAAAAAGTTCATATCACGTTTTGAATATTATAGATAAGAAAGTGTGCTCTTGCAATAATTACAAAAGAAAATGGATATCGTATAAAAAATTTCTATTTTAAAGAACTGTAGTAGAAGCAAGGAATATATCTGTAAAAGAGAGTATATGGTACAATAAGTGTAATAAAGTATAAAAGTATAGTATAAAAGTATAAAAGCATATAGTATTAAAAAAAGATGTCTAAATAAGTTTTAAACAATAAGATTTTGGATATAAACATTTTATCTGACAAAATCTCAGAGATTACTCTTTTGAAAGTCTTCTCTTTCTTTCCGTTTTTGGAAATTTTTTCCATTTTTAGCATATAATTAATCACATATCTATCTGAAATAAAAACAATTTAATATATATTTAATTCTAAATGAGGGATATAGTTTTTTTTAATTTGTGATTGTACTTTGAGGAAAATAAGAAAAATGAAAAAAATAGAGGTCACTGAACATTTTTATTTTTAGGATTTTTTACCGTCATCAGTTTTTGCCTGCTTGAATTGTGGAAAGAATCTTTGTTAACGATATCACCTTAATGAGAACTGACTCGAGTGATTCTGTGATATTCGCAGCCATAAAACGCTGGTCATTAACGACCAGTGTTTTTTTTCACAAATTTGTAGACGTTCTGGGTTCTGGTCGATGATTAATAGTAATCGTTTTAATGTCTTCATATGTCGTTTTTATCATGCTATGTCAAATTATTCTTAATAGCTGTCTAACCAATTTCCATATCCATTTTTTATTTGTTATCTACTTGTGTTTTAAAATTGCTTAGAATTCCTTTATAATGCAATAAGGCAACTGTCCTTAATCATTTCTACTTTTTAATGGAACTTTTAAGCATCTGCGAAACGGTTCTATGTTATAAAATTATTTAAAATATTTAAAAAATTATAAAATCAGCATACATATCACTGCTACTATGCTAATTTGTAGTTTTTTAAATATTTTAAATAATTTATTATCTAGGATCATATTTCGTGGATGCTTAATGCTGAATTTAATAAACCTATTAAATTCATCAAAAGAAAAATCTTACTATTCATGATTAAAATAATCAATTAAACTAAATAAATTACTTTTAAAATAAATTTTTGATAATAATTAAAAAAATAAATAAATGGAAGCAACTATATTGTGTATGAATACAAATGTCCAAATCTAACAATTTAAATTAATTTTTTAAATTGAAGTAATCGGTGATTTTTAAAAATATCTATTTTTTAAATTGTTTAAAAAATATACCGAAAAGTTTCCATGTGAAACCTCAGATTAAGTAAAAAAATACGAACTTATAGATTCGCGAGAATGTCTCATTTACTTCAATGTTTAACAACCTACCTTTAATTAAATTTTCCCACAAAAATGATTGGCAATCGACTTTTAATAAAAAACACTGGTTCAAATAATTTTATATAAAAATTGGATTTTATTTTAGGATTTTTATTTAACGATAGAATCACTTTAAGACTTATTATTTTATGTTACAAACAGATATTTCTAAGAAATGATTTATATTATAAGAATGATCAGAAAATTAAGCACACTTCTACATCTGTTATTACCACAAAATGGCAGATGTGACATACGCTATTTCATATGGCTCCAACAAGTCATTAATTTTATATGTACCTGTCGATCTCTATCTCTATAATACAATCACAATTACGGCGCTCTATCATTCCCTTTTATCGCATAGTCCAGCCGATGTAAAAGCGTCCCTTGATACACTTTATGACTTGTGCAATTACATGAATTATTGCACCTTCTTCGATCATACTGATATATCCTGACCTTATAAGTTCTGCAAGTCGCCATTGCTCGCAGAATTTTTAATGAGCTCTTTTTAACGCATAGGTACGTTGACGTTAACCACGAGCTTTTGCGATGAGATAAAATTTACGTAGGACTCGTATACTCGCAAAACGAATGTTTCTATTTATCGTACAGATGAGATATTTTGAAAGACGACTCGAGAAACTTATGCAAGTTTTAAATATTTACTATAAAATAACTCGTCGTTAGCAAATTTTATCTAATTTAAAAGTTAAATATTTATATGTATTTATTTACCATATATTATGTAATTTGTATAATTAAATGTATGTATGTGTATATATACATATAATTATAAAATTACATATATGAAAATATGTTATGTATAAATACATATTTCAGGAGGAAGATTTTTAATAGAACGAATAGGTAATTATTTCTGGCTGTCTCTTCCTCTCTTTCTCTCTCCTTCTTTCTCTTTCCCTTTTTCTCTCTCTTTTATTTGAGTTAATTATCTGTCGCCGGAAGACGTCCGCGTGCATTGTTAAATCGTGCCGTGCATTGAAGTTATGGAGTTATATATCAATATCGCGTGTTGCGCGGGGTATATGGAACGCGCATGAAGCACGTACTCGAGCGACTCATCAGATACAGCGATGACGACGACTGTCATTACACTTTATCGTTGCCGGATTGCCAATATCAGGATTGCAGTAGTATATTACGCATGTAAATCCGGTCTTCGACTGGGATGGGGAAAGTGCGGACGCGCGTTTTAAATTTACAGGCAGATATTGCGCGATTGTAATCGTTGTCCTGAAAATTGTCTCCGCCAACGGCGATCGAATGCCATAGCGAAAAACGAAAAATATTATTGAATACCGTACAGGTAATAAAGCAATTTTGTTATCAGGCGCCGAGGGCGCAATATTAACGGATATTATTATTTGAGCAAAGTATATCATGAATAAAGCAAATATTAAACAATGAAATTGTTATTATCTTTACAGCAATGCAAATTACGAAATCATTTGTACATACAGCCAATACAATAAACTGTATAAATAAATTTATGTAAATTTTTTGGATAAACATTTCAATTGTTTAAAAATAACAGTTTAGTGTTTTAAAAGTAAAATAACTAATAATATAACTAATTTAATTTTGGTTATCTAAATATGGTATTAGTGGATAATTAATTTAATATAGAATAAAGTCTATAAAAGTTTTATAGAAATTTTTAATTGAAATAATTAATACATTTAACTTCCTTTCAAACATATTTGATTAAAAATTAATTTAATTTTATATATTTTATTAAAAATTTCTAAAATATGAACTTTAATAAATTATCTTTTTTAAATATATGAACATAATTTTTTTATGAGATACATTATTTATTTATTTATATATTTATTTGAGGAGGATCAGGAGCGGCCTATTTTTCTGACTCGTTTTTATTAAAACATATACATAAATTGCGTTTGGACAATGGAATTTTCGTATAGGGGGAAATCGCTATCAGGGAGAAAGGTAAAAAATGGGATATTCTCCGCCATAAGTCTCACGCAAGCCGTTTAATTTATCCAGTGGGTAACCAAGTTGGAGGGTCTACGTTTTTCTTTCAGATACTTTCACGAAAAGAATGACGGTTTCCCTCGGGAGGTGCGTTGTTACAAACAGGTCGAATATATTTCATAGGTATGTTGTAGATGCGCACTCCGGGCAGTTCACGATTACGATGTTCCCGATGAATATCGTGTGTTTTGCAGTCGTAACATGGCGCTCGCGTGTTGAACGCAACTCTAGTTCGCGAGAATAAAGTTGCAGAGCCCACAAGTTGTTCTCGCCCTCTCTGCGCCACGGTGAGACGCGGGAACTAGACCACTTCTGCGCTCCTTATCTCGCTAATCGCTAACCACCCCGTGTACGTAACACGGTCCCGATAATACCTGCCGGCGCAATGTGCGGTTCGATATTAACGTAAGTGGAGGAGATCCGCCGCGAGATACATAAATCTGCCATTTAACGCGTGAGCAAGCGGCGAATTAATATCGCTTAATTCTGATAAGGGAGAATTTTCTTGTTCACTATGAGGATTTTAATGTTTCATCGGCACGTTTGTCTTCACCTTCTGGAAGAAATGTCAATTATTCATTAAGACGTGAGAGATTACATTACGGGTATAACGTTACTAAGGTATAATGTTACACCTCGTAAACTTTTTAAATAGCACTCGCTAGATAACACAAAGTTATATCATTGGATTCATAATTATTAGATTATGTATAATTATTGGAAGTTTGTCAGAGGTCAGAGCATAAGATTATTAAAATAATTATTGCGATTATAATAAGAATGAAAAGTATGTCTCTTTTTTTATTTTATTATTAACGTTAACGTCAACGTGACGTACACGTTGTGAAAAGTTTTACTCCCCGTTTACCCCATTTACTGACTTTTACCACCCCCGTGGCACTTAAAATAGCTTTAATTTAATTAAACCTCTTGCTTCTAATCTTCTATGTTTAAGTATCCTTGCGATATTAATAATATACTTCTAAGATTCCTCCAAGATTAAACCTTCTTTGTAATATTTTTTTCTGTAAATAACCATCTATATGTATCCCCTGGGACGAGCATGGGATACATATAGATGGTTACATGACAAATGTAACTACTTTTATGATAGACGCAAGATTGAAGAAATCAGCTTATTGTGTACTATATTATTCCATATGTTACTAAGTTATTAAGAATTATCGTTCAATGTAATTTCACAAAATACACACTACATTAGTTATTCCTTAATCCTTAATGCATAATATATACAATTTTCAAACTAGCATTCAAATTAAAATTTTATTACAACATATTTTGCTTGAACTTTGTAGTTTATTAACGTTTTAATTCAAGAAAGTTTTATTTTTCTTATAATTATCTTTTAACATTAATACTTTTAATTATTCTTTTAACATTAATGTCATTATTGTTTCAATAATTTTAAGAAAGACGAATACAAATTTTTGTGAATAATTCTCTGTTGGAGTCCGACCGTTTTAACATACGATACCGTGCAGTCGAGTAAATCGGCAAATCTTTCTTAATTCTGTCAGGGTCGAGACACGTTTAATTAGAATTCATTCACTCAAATATTTATGAGGAGTGTACCGTGTCTTCTTTCCTCGGGCCGAGACGGGGACCTTACGTCGCAAGAAGAGATCGATTAATGCACGTGACGCGTAACGTGCAGAGGGCGGCTCGTAATTATTGCTGGCTAACGTGGGCGTTGTGCATCATTGCACGTTAATCGATGATCACACGCCGCGTTAAACGACGCCTGCTATAATTAGCAACTGGTCACTGATCTTTCGTGCTGGGGTTTACGATTATAGTTTCTCGCATCTAATTATTTTTAGGGGTGCTTTTGAATCGCATTGAAATTCGCAATAAGAGTAAAACTATTGACAAAGGGATAGGTGCAAAAAAATATAGTGCTCTATTAATCCATTTTGATCGTATTATTAAATCGAGTATAACGATACGTACGATAATTCATACCAGTCACATATTTAACGGCGAGACTATAGATGAATCGTGTCTGCTATCGAACACACATGAAATTAATATCATAGTACATTTTATTTGAATAGGTTTACCCGTTGGTTTGAAGAGGTTATTAATTAAATTTTGAATTATTATATCTCTGTATCTATAATTTGTTTTAATTTTCTTTAACTAAAATTCATTTTGATCGTAAATAATAAAAACGTTTAACATACTGACTAGTAAGTTAGAAAGATGTTTTTTCAAGCTGTCATTTATTGTCTTTCTTAAGAAAAAGTTAATATTGTTTCTCTGTAAACGATCAGAACG
The DNA here is from genome assembly GCF_013373865.1 of Monomorium pharaonis. NCBI lineage: Eukaryota > Metazoa > Arthropoda > Insecta > Hymenoptera > Formicidae > Monomorium > Monomorium pharaonis. The sequence goes on along the minus strand of NW_023415807.1, from coordinate 2,473 downwards.
GTGTTTAGTAATATATCATTGGTAATAGATTTAATTGCCAATAAATACGTCGCAAGCACATTTAATATTCAACTTGATTATTATTGAATTTTGATCGAAATTTATAGTTTCACGGATACTATGTATATATTTACTCTGTGTTGTAACAAGCATAATTGAATATACTAGTGTGTGTTTCGTGAAATACTCCATTTACATAAACTGCATGAAATAATTTTGGCTTTCGTCAATTGTTCTCTTTATAATTGTATCCTATCTAAAAAAGGAGATGTTAAATCAAATCGAATTTATTGTTGCCGCTTTTCCGAGATGCTGATTGGCTGTCTCGCTATCTCGTTGTTAAGTGCGTTGTGACTTTCTTCACTTCGTGTCATTTCCAGCTGTCAAACTACTTCGTGTCATTTTCAGCTGTCAAACTGTCACTTTTGATAGTTGATTGAAATAATTACAAAAAATCAGGGAAAAAGAAAAAAGAGCCAAATAAAAATATACGAGAGGAAGAGAGAGAGAGAGAGAGAGAGAGAGAGAGAGAGAGGAGAGAGAGAGAGAGAGAGAGATATAGAGAGAGAGAGAGAGAGTGAAGAGGGGGGGGGGGAAGTAAGAATCCTTTCTAAAAAAGGGCATGGCATCGATACTCGCATCTCTCCGAAGTATTGTTGTCGCTTTTCGCGATGCCGATTAAACGTGTGTGAAGTTAGCATCTCAAAGTTTAGCATCTCATAAAAATACTGCAGAATTACTTGCCTCCAGCATAGTTCTACAGGTTCTTGATAGTATCAATAGTTCCGTTGAATTATCTATTTTAATTAAAATTTTATAAATGAGATGCTAACTTTCAAAATCACATAAATAGCATTTCACCGTATTTCGAATATACGACCACAGAGAAGACTAAATCTATAGAGTCCTATCATTTAGAGACGTTCTATCAATAGTTCTGATGATTAAATTAATGAAAAAATAATTTTTTGTTACAAAACATACGTATATATGCGTTAACGTCTGCGCACGTGGATTTGGTGTAACTGGCATCTCAGATAGACAAAATTAATTAATTTAAAAATTTTTAAAATATTTTTTCAACAACTTCTAGATGGGAAACTTATATTTATAGGTCTAGACATGAAATACTGGTTGAATATGATAGTTCTGTTTTTTTTAACGCAGTTCCCATATAGTACGGACGCGTACATAGTTTTTAAAAAAGTTATGGTGTTATAATTAATAAAAACATTTTTTTGAAAATTATTTTGCCCGGAAAACTTGAATTTTGAAGACTGGACGTGAAGAGCTAATTGGAATATCAAACAGAATTATTTATTTTTTTAACGCAGTTTTCATATAGTTCCGGACGCGTCCAATAATTTTTCTAAAGAGTTCCAGTGATATAATAGTTAAAACATTTTTAAACAATTATTATGTTCGAAAAAACTTGAATTTCTAAGGCTATACGTCAAGTGCTAATCGAATATCGACAGATCTATTCATTTAACGTATATCTCATATAGTTCGGGACGCGTACAATATGTTTCTATAGAGTTCAGGTGATATAATTAATTAAAAACATTTTTTAAACAATTATTTTGCCCGAAAAACTTGCATTTCTAAGGCTACACGTCAAGTGCTAATCGAATATCGACAGATCTATTTACTTTAACGGAATTCTCATATAGTTCGGGACGCGTACAATATGTTTCTATAGAGTTCAGGTATTATAATTATTAAAACATTTTTTAAACAATTATTTTGCCCGAAAAACTTGAATTTCTAAGGCTACACGTCAAGTGCTAATCGAATATCGACAGATCTATTTATTTTAACGCAATTCTCATATAGTTCGGGACGCGTACAATATGTTTCTATAAAGTTTCAGGTGATTATAATTAATTTGAACATTTTTTAAACAATTATTTTGCCCGAAAAACTTGAATTTCTAAGGCTACACGTCAAGTGCTAATAGAATATCGACAGATTTATTTATTTTAACGCAGTTTTCATATAGTTCGGGACGCGTACAATATGTATCTATACAGTTCAGATTGATATAATTAATTAGAAAATTTTTTAAAACAATTATTTTGCCCAAAAAACTTGAATTTCTAAGGCTACACGTCAAGTGCTAATCGAATATCGACAGATCTATTTATTTTAACGTAATCTCATATAGTTCGGGACGCGTACAATATGTTTCTATAAAGTTCAGGTGTTATAATTAACTAAAACATTTTTTAAACAATTATTTTGCCCAAAAAACTTGAATTTCTAAGGCTACACGTCAAGTGCTAATCGAATATCGACAGATCTATTTATTTTAACGTAATTCTCATATAGTTTGGGACGCGTACAATATGTTTCTATAAAGTTTAGGTGATATAATTAACTAAAACATTATTTAAACAATTATTTTTGCCCGAAAAACTTGAATTTCTAGGCTACACATCAAGTGCTAATAGAATATCGACAGATTTATTTA
>NW_023415806.1:0-30337 GCF_013373865.1 Monomorium pharaonis | reverse complement strand
TTGTTTAATCCTACTTGAAATATTTGATCACATTTTACTTACTACGTTCTGACACTGTTTTTGCCGAGTTTGTCGGGAATTTGATGTAATACGGATCAAAGACCTGGTCAGCAGAATAAACTTTAGAAGTAGTCGTACCAGGTATTGAAGAACTAATAGATTGTGTATCACCAGGTATTGAGCGAACTAATAGGTTGTGTATCAACTCTTGAATCGGTTGAATGGAATTAAAAGAAAGGATTATCAAGATTACTAGGAAAGAAATTAGTATTAGGAGTAGAAGTTTGTGATAGAGTAAAAAATGGGTTTACGTTATCTCTTATCGTTGTCTTTTCTGTTGTCACTTGTTGCAGGAAAGGATTATTCAAGATACCTGCACTAAGCCGAACGTCGATTGAATTTTTTTTTCGTTCTTCAAGTCATCATCTAAAAAATATTTTATCAAAGTTATAAAAAATTATAAACATTTGTAAAAAAAAATATATATATACATATAATTATATGTGGATTTTATAAATATAATGATGTATTTTATAATTATTTTAAATTATTATTTTATAATGTAACATTCCTTAACATAATTACAGCGTAGAAATTTCATTTTTAATGTTTTATTCAAATATTTTTTATAATGTTGTGAACAACTTAAAATTACATGTTTGAAAAACGTTACACATTATCAAATATTGTAAATTAAATGTTTGTGTAAATGATATCTTTACTGGTGATATCGAATAAAAGTAAAATAATGCAGTCATTCTGACGATGTGTAACACTTGAAATGAAATATTTACAATAATCTTGAATTTTTTCTACCTGTGGAAACAAACAAAAGCCGCATTGAGAATCAAAAGATCGCAAACAAAACAAAACGCAAATCCATCACTGAAGAGAAACATACGCGTGAAAATCACACAAGGATATCCAGTATTCGATGTCAAGATATTATAACGACATAAGCTGCTGCGACGATTAACGACGGAATCTGCGTGCGTCTCTCTCTCCAATTTCTCCCTCCTGATTTTACGGAGAATGGTAGAAGGTGATAAATAAAAAAAGTATACAGATACGAAGAGGAGAAGAGAGTGCTTGGAAGATTAGAGTGGGGAGCAGTCCCTAACAGTACTGGGATCATGACCCTACCAAAGATATCGTTGTAGAAGTTGGAAAGTTTTAGTTGAAATTAAAAAAATAATAATTACGTTAATAATTAAATTGTAAAATCTTAACAAAGTATTATATGTTAAAATGTTGATAATACAATTTATAAAATGTTTTAAACATAATAGTAATTTTATAAGTATACATAATAATTTAAAAACAGTATATTTTAAATATGAACATTTTATCTTTCATATAAAAATTAACACAATTTATTTACTATTGTTATGTTAATAATATATTTTTGAAAAAATAAAATTAGAAACAGAACCAATAAAATATTTAATTTTAATTTCTTGTAACATAATAGTTTTATAAATAGTTTTATTAATATAATTATATTATTAAACTGAAAGTTTATTAATAATGATTCGTTTTGAAAATACAAAGTTGTCTTTGGCTTGTAACATTCTCGATAAAATAAGAAAAGAGAAGGAAGGAAAGAAGAAAGAATAAATGCGAACTGATATTTGCCAAGGAGAAATATCAAATAAGTATACTGTATACTTCGATCAACTTCGATCAATTTAATTGATTAATTGGGAATCTCCGATTCTGACGCAATTGGTCGAAGTGGATAAACCAGTTAGTTACATTCCGCACAAACTGACGATATAAGAAAATATAAAAAAATTGGAAAAAACAAGCAACTCTGACATTACTCATCAATGTACAGAAATGCTTGTAAATATGCAAATAAAAAATAATAATTTCTCCGTACATTGCACGGAGAAATCGAAGTAGAAATAAAAGAAGTACAAGCAAGTACAAGTTACTTAATAATAAATAAAATGCAAATTAATCAATATTTAATAAATTAAAATATTGGACATAATATAAATTATTACATAAAGTAGATGTACACACACATACGTGCGCATATAAAAAAATGCATAAAAGATTTTATTATATTTTGATAAATGCAAAAATGCTTTATGTTCTTTTTTTACTTGATGCTCATATGATATTACAAAACCATTTCAATTTTATTTAAAAAAAATTACTTTAACTTCTATCTTGTAAATTCTGTGTGTGATTGAATAGAATTTTTCATATATAGTTTCTCTGACAAATCGGAGAAATGACAAATTCCACATTTTACAAAAAAAAATGTAAATTTGTTTTTATTTATTTCTCTTTAGTTAATTTTTTGCAACTCCTTGTTATTCTGATTAAGACAAGCATTAAAAATACGAAATAAAATGTTTTATGATAATTTCGTGTCTTTGTAGCATTACCGCACAGACTAGATTAAACAACATCCTAGGTGAGACATTTAATTGTTTCGAAATTCTGAATATGAGCCAAAAAACCTGTTTTAATTTTTAAGTTCCATGCTAAATAAAATATGTACGACTCAAGCTACAATAAGTTAGAGATAATAACATCATAAATAAGATTCAAAGCCACATCATATCGTAATCAGGATAACAGCAAAAATAGTCGGAATAGATGATTAATTTATGATGCATTATACGTTACATACGATTGTACAGAGCTACATTACACCTTTTAATAACTTATAACTTGTATAATTTTATAAATTTCTTTTAACATACCTTTCTTTTTTTATTCAATTTTATTAAACTAATAAAAATACAAAATTTAACACAAAGGATACATATACTATAAAAATTTCATTAAAAAATAAATTAAAAAATAAATTTTTGACAAATATGTTTACAGTATTCATTTTATGCAATTTTTCAAAACATGTTTGATTGAAGTAAAATTATATAATAATTATAATATTAAATTTATTGTTATTGATACCAAGTTTGAAGTAAATCTCAATTGACATTATATCTTACCTTTCAAAGTCGATTGGTCTATCCTTTTCGCGGAAATTGAGTTTCCACGATAGCGTACATGTACAGTATAATAATAATGATCCTACGTAACTTCTTCAGTGAAAAAAATATCTAATCACGATTCGTTTTGTTAACGTCAATCATCTTTCTTTTATGGTACAATTCAGTTATATAAGATGGATATACGTGATTTCCCTGGCGACACTGTCACAATTTAGCAAAATGCAAATCTCGCCTCGAACGAAAGATCGAAATGTAAAATCAAAAAAGTATTAGGCCTAGAGAAAATTCTATCAAAACCGCTACGACTTTGGACCGAGAAAGAACTACTTAGAGATTGTTTTTAAAAACAAAAAATAGACATTAGAAAATTTAAGAAAATCTTAAAACATTAAATATTGTAGCAATTTCTGATTAAAATAAAACCCATAATATAAATTATGAATAAAAGATTAATTAAACGAGATTTGTTAAAATTATATATTTAATCAAAGTAAAGAGAAAATGTATATTACAGAATAGATGCAAAAATATGTACACATGACCTCTTTTTTTAGTACCTTAGCAATATTAAAAATCTATAATACATGTAATGTAAACTATAGATTAGTTATAGATTAGTAGATGTTTGCTAAATAACAAAAAAAAATCATTCAAATGTACATATATTTGTTTAATATGCCAAAGTTTAAAGAGAATAAGAAAGCATACATAATTATTTTATTTTAAAATAAAGAGAATATTTTGTTTAAACTAATTTAGAAATTAATAATAGATAATACAAATTTTGTTTCGCTTACAAGTATTTATTAGTACTTCATCCAATTATGTCTAATACATTATTTTTGCATTATTCTCAAAAATTTTATTCTTTTATTTATACTTAAGTCTTTTTTATTGTAAAATTTGATGACATATCTTATTTCCTTATCTATGATCCGTAATTTATCAAAAACTATACATTAACTATGAATCAAATCTTAAATCTCTTAATTTCGAAAGTGAACATCAATCCTATATTTTATATTAATTCAGATTTCCATGTGATTATTCTATTTTTTCATCTCAGTATTCTAGTCCAAATCGCAAACTGTATTGCATTATCCTAATCACATTGTTTTAATTATCTATAATTTTCTAACAATATTTAAAGTAAATAAACATTTCTTAAAAATTGCAAAATTATTCTCATATAAGATAAATAAACGTTATAAAATAATAAAAAGAAGAAACTTGCAAATGCTATAAATTTCTTAATCTTAAATTGATTTCACTGGCAATACAAACGAAGTAAACAGGTAATTGTCACAATTAACGATTCAATACAACTCTCCTTTTTACCAATCGAACGAATTAAATTTCGCAGTGTAACATAGAAAAATATTGTAAAGTCGCGCGTGTCTATTTGATGAGTATGTCGCGTCTCGTAATAATATTTGTACACAATTCAATGTACGCGTTATATAGTTTCTTCATAAGCGGAACACAAATGAAATGAATCTTTTGTACAATTTAACATTTCATATAAATAATAAATTATGAAATGAATCTTTTGTACAAGTTAACATTTCATATAAATAATGAATTGAGGTGCTTAATGACAGTCATGGATGATGACGAATGAATTCGGTTTTCGTAATCATACGTAATCTCCACGCTGACCGGTATATCCTTCTTTCTCGTAAGTACCAGATGTATTGAATTTACCTCAACCATACGCGCGATTAAATTACCAGTTCTCGAATGATTCACCAATCTACCGAGTTTTTCAGTCTGTTACATCAACACTCGATATTTTGATCTTGTGCGAGTCTTCTTTTTCTTCTCTATCTCCTGTTCCTCTCTCTTTTCTCTCTTTCTTTCATTATTTCTATTCTTATTGCCTGTTGCCTGGCATTATGCAAGGTTCACGCTCTGTCGATAGTTATAGCGTTTTCGATCGGCTTGGGTTAATCGCTCCGGGAGCGATTAATAACGTTATAAGGCCAATCACAGCCATTCTTCTAAAGAAGGAATAACTGTGATTAACCAGTTCAAAAGAAAGGAACCTGAGACGGGTTAACCCAGTACCGGTCGAAAACGCCATTAGTCTATGCTCGAACCCGACTATTAATTATCTCTGGTCAAAACGTAGAGAGGATAATCACACAGAAAACCAACTGATGTAATTACAAATATGTATTTAAACATTACATATGTGTAATGTTTAAACTTAATTTAAACGTCCGCTCCGAATTGTTTTTTTTTATTCAATAAGCATTAAGTAAGTAATAAAAACTTACCAACTGTGTTAATTATTTATACGTCGTCTGATTGCCATCGAATGTTATACCATGTATACGCAATTCTATTTGAATTTTATTCTGCAAGCTGCGCCAATAGCATTGGGAATATTATTAGTATAGCAAAACATTCCATTATCGATATGATGAACCTCTTTATATCTTTTATCATTTCTTCATTTGAATATTTGACTCCGACACAGAATACAAATAATGTGTGGCGAGAACCAAACGCCAACTTTTTCTTCATCAGTATAGGTCTCGGCATTTTGAGTATCGTGCTTAAAAAATTAATAAGTTAATTATTGTTTATGGCAGGTAAACATACAGGTATAATTTTAGTAGACATAGTATAAATTAGTATATTAGTCATAAAAAAAATACTTACTGACAAGTGGTGCATATTGAATTGAACTTGCAGAAAACTGAAAAAATATAATTAATATAAATATAAATTAATACAGAAATAAGTTTAACACAAAATATTCAATATTATTTAAATGTAATTTTATATCTTCTATCATTTTATATGTTGAAATACTCTTATAATAAATTATCAATACAACTTTACACTTACTTGTAAAACATTTAGAACAAACATATCCAATATCAATAAGCTCCTGATGACAAAAACATGCTGCTCTATAATCCACTTTTACTGGCGAAGGAAGAACCAATTCTGACCTAACACTAGGATCAGGCAGGAAAACACACTAAATTATAAAACAAATAATTAATTATGACGTATATTATAATTTGCGTTAATTATGATAAAATTAAGTGTAAACAGTTTACCAATAAATCCTGCAGTAATTCATCAAGCTGTAGCACCTTCAAATAATTACCACCAGTAATGTGACAGCCTTGTTGCAATACTATCAGCTCCTGATCCAGACTGCACACATCTAAAATGACATTCTGAAAGCAGTGTCAGATGAATCTCTTTGCATTACAAATCAATTCTGTTATTGTAATAACATAAAAATTCAATAAAAAGACAAAAAACCATTCTCTTTGCAGTGAAGAATATATTTATGTAGTTCATGTACTGAGTTGCTGAGTTGTTGCTGGTTGTAATGACTAGTATTCTAGTCTGACGCAACTCTGACCAGCTATCTGTTCTCTCTCTAATCGAGCGATATAGCATAATGCCATGCTGAGCGCACCAGAGATGAGACTTTCTTTGTTCAGTGGAATATCCGTAGGGACTTCGTTGATAACCTGCTGTAATTGTTGACACACTGTACGTTCCACCATGATAAACTTTTCATACTGGTCATCCATCTGCCTTATTTCTGCTGTGGTTTCATAAGGGTAGAGGAATTTAGCACTGTGACCATGGCATGCCATTATTGCCAATTCATTATTAGATGACTGCACGAGATGAGCTTTCGCAAAGATAATTGTGGAGTCTAAACACTGTGATAGTATCTTCATTTCTTGCTTTACTATCCGTTGTAATGGATTTACATCCAGAATGATCACCAGTAAGCTCGTCTCTATTTCTATATATTTACAAATAAATAAGTAAACAAAAACCGTTATTAAATAAATAATTACAATTAAATTCAATAAAATAAATGGCTTAAATTTATACATATATAGAAACATATCCACGCAAACGTAAGTTGCCATTTTGTTGGTCTCTTCCAGAGAAAAACCTGAGACTTGAGAGCTGCTATGGGGTACGGGCCACAGCACTTTTTTTTCTATTTCGTAATGTCTTCCGTCCCTCCTTGATTGCGTTCCAAAACTTTCTTCTTCTTTTTAAATATAGGCCTGTTCTTTGTCGCTGCACTGCTGTACTGGTAATAGGCAATAAGTTAGAATGGGAAAAGATATTTCTGTCAAAGGCTGTTTTCCTTTTACGGAACACAATCGACACAAGTATCGTTCTATCTTTGTTACTCATTGAACATAAAAAAGATAGAACGACGCTTGTGTCGATTGTATTCCCTAAAAGAAAAGCAGCCAGGGTCCAGCGTGCTGTCCCATGGGCCTCGGAAAACGGAATCGGAAAGGCGGAATGGAGGGGATCAACCAATTGTAAGCTTTTCGTTCCGATTTTCAACCATGGGGCTCCCCATGGAGTGAGGGTGCTGTCCTATGGCAGCCGGAATCCGAAAAACGGAAAAGTAATAGAGAAAAGATCAGCCAATCAGAAATTTTGCGCGTTTCTTCTAGTAGACAGTTAGGCACGTTCAAAAGAACACAACAGAGATTGATTTTTAACTTTTCATTTCATTTGACAATATTTTCGAAAATCTTTTTCACCATGAATAAAAACATATCAATGGTAAATTAATTTGATTATTTTATTTACTGTAATTATAATTTTTTGTAAGATACGTATTTTATTAAAAGAAATAATAATTAAATATTCTTGTAAATATAAAATATTAGGTTATTAAATAAGCAATATATTTTGTGTCAAGTTTTATTTTTAGTTTAAAAGAAAAAAAAACACTTTATTTGAAATTAAACTAGAGGAAGAATATTAGAAATAGTTAAGAAAAAAATAAGAAGAGTAAAAAGAAAAGTAAAATAAAGTAAGTCATTTATACACATGTACATAAATTATAATGACGTATGCTAGATTATAAAGAGTGTTATTGTCAAATTAAGAGAGGGAGGGAGGGTGAGAGAGGGAGAGAGAGAGAATACACAAACATACCCAGCAAGCAAAATGCTAGCAGCTTGCCGGCAATATGCCAGCAAACTCGAGCATGATATCGCAGCAGATTTCAATCTGCTGCTTCCTCATTAAGCTTAGTTTCTACAAGCACAGATTATCAACAGAAAATATTGATAGAAATACAGCAAAAATCCAATATCATCTGCTACCATAACATGACAGCAAATTCATAGTAAATATCGAACACAATCTGACAAATTAAACTTTAAACGCAGAAAGACAGCAAAAACGAAGCATGAAATGCTATCACGCTGCGACACCAGAAACGCGGCGAAGATACAGCACGATGTGTCACATGAAGTACTGACAGCAAAAATGCAGCAGAAATCGAGCAGAGCCTGCCGTCATGACATGCCGGCGAAAACGCAGCAGATATAGAACGCGATCTGCTTTATCGGTTGTGACGGCAAAAACATAGCAGAAATCGAGCACCAAGCTGTCGTCACAAGTAATCGGAAAAATATAGCAAAAATTTAACACGATATGACGTATTATTAATAATTTTTAATTAGTAAAATAAATAATTAATGTATGCAATGTACATATGTTTATTAATATTATTATTACATTTAATTTACATTATATAATTTTATAAATTTGATGATATTTAATTTACATATACATTACGAATTATATATTTTATGATTATATACTTAAATTTAAATGTGGCGTTTTCAACTGACTGCAGAGAGTTAATTAAACCCAAGATGATATCACATGCAAGAACCGTCCAATTTGAACTTTTTTTATATAAAGGTGGAAATCTTTGAGAAGACTTCTGGGAGGATCAGGTCCGGGAAGTGTGGGATTCGACGGGAGACACGTCGGGCGATCAACCTTACTACCGCCCACTCACTAAAATCATCTATTATAGAGGATTCATGGCTCCTGCACACAGGACGCGGCAAAGCGGCATCGCGGTGGCCAATCACCGTCTTGCTTTTTTATTAAATACATATATGTATTATCAGAAAAGCAAGACGGTGATTGGCCACCGCGATGCCGCTTTGCCGCGTCCTGTGTGCAGAAGTCATCACACATCTGATGTAGCAAACTCGCGTTCTATACCTGCCGCGTTTTCGCCGTCATGTCATGACGGCAGGCTCTGCTCGATTTCTGCTGCATTTTTGCTGTCAGTATTTCATGTGATACATCGTGCTGTATTTTCGCCAAGTTTCTGATATTGCAGCGTGATAGCAAATATGTCAAATTTCTAGCTACATTTTATTAATTTAATGTGACATCATGACATATCTGTTTTTTTATTTAATTTTTAGTGATATATTGTGTCAACACACAATGTCTGATTTTTGTTTTGTTAATGTCTTTAAATTTTGTTGTACTTTAGCTGCATTTTTGAGGGCACATTGTGACGCAAAGTCTACTCGATTTTTGTCGTGTTTCTGTTAATGTTAGTTGAAACGGCAAACTGTAATTGCTTGCTGTCCAACTTTTGCCAGCATAATATGTGTCAAAATTTTTCAGTTTGTGCTCTCGGCAGGTTTGGCTATCTGGGTATGTAGGTTACATACCTTTTTATATGTAAATACGTACATATAAAAATAAATACATACACATAAAGACATTATTAGCAATGTTATTCTCTATTTTGTTGTTACCCGATATTCTTCCTTATTTCGTCTTTCTCTCTCTCTCTCTCTCTCTCACTCTTTTATAATAATTTCTTATTGCAAAAATATATATACTATCCAAATAAGATGCTTAATACTACAAAGCGTGATATCCAAACAAAATTACCTTTTAAAAAAAAGTAAAAAAAAGGCGCCAAGTGTGTGTGTGTGTGTGTGTGTGCGCGCTTCTAAGAAAAAACTATTATATTAGGTAAATTGTCTTATTATTCTATTGTTTTATTATCTTAGTGTTTTTTCTACAAAATGATTGATATGAACTAAATGCGCCAACTATGTGTCAACCTTGAAACGGAAAAAAAATAGACCAAGTACATAAACGCACGCTTTCAAAAATAAATTTAAGATCAATTTAAGGTTGACGCATAGTTGGCGCATTTAATTCACACACACACACACACACACACACACACACACACACACACACACACACACACACACACACACACACACACACACACACACACACACACACACACACACACACACACACTTGATGCCCTTTTTACCTTTTTTTAAAAAGGTAATTTTGTCCAGATAACGAAAATGATAGTGCTCGGCCGACACTCGCTTGCTCTAAGCTCTGATTGTTCCCGTCGCTGTTGTCTCTAATCTCGTTGTTGTTCTTTATCGGGCATCCGCAAAACGTCCGTCTACGTTGTCCGCCGCATTCGTAATCTGCGTATGTACACTCGTACACTCTGTCGTCTATTTACCATCTGTAATTAAACGTCGTCTAGAATTCATCGCTGCTACCATGTGGACCGTGTAACCATTAATTTTTTGTATCATGTATGTAATGTTTAAACTTAATTTAAACGTCCGCTCTGAATTGTTCTTTTTTAGGATTCAATAAGCATTTAATAAGTGATAAAAACTTACCAACTGTGTTAATTATTTATACGTCGTCTGATTGCTTCCAATGTTACATATGCCATCTATACCAAGTTTCATTTGAATTTTACAGGGCAATATAGGAAGCAACATTATATATATAATTGAGATTAATAGTGCAACAAAACACCATCTTATCATGGGTCTCAATCTTAGTGGGACCAACTCCCATATATCTTTTAGCTTTTCTTCCTTTAATAAACATACAGAACAAACATATCCATCCTCGATAATTTCCAGACAAAAACATTCTGCATTTCTATTCACTAGCAGACATTTTATTAGCAGAGGAAGAACCGGTTTTGACCTAACACTTGGATCAGGCAGGAAAATACACTAAATTATAAAGCAAATATTTAATTATGATGTACATAATAATTTGCGTTAATTATGATAAAATTAAGTGTAAACAGTTTACCAATAAATCCTGCAGTAATTCATCAAGCTGTGGCACCTTCAAATAATTGCCACCAGTAATGACACAGCCTAGTTGCAACAATGTCAGCTCCTGATCCAGACTGCACACATCCAAAATGACATTCTGAAAGCAGATAGATCTCTGCATTACAAATCAATTTTGTTATTTTAATAACATAAAAATTCAATAGAAAGACAAAAAACCATTCTCTGTGCAGTGAAGAATATATTCATGTAGTTCATGTACTGAGTTGCTGAGTCGTTGCTGGCTGTAATGACTATTATTCTAGGATGCAACTTCTGACCGGCAAACTTTTCTCTCTTTAATCGAGCGATATAGCACAATGCCATGCTGAGCGCATTAGAAATGAGACTTTTTGTGTTCAGTGGAATAGGGACTTCGTTGATAACCTGCTGTAATTGTTGACGCACTGTACGTTCCACCATGGTAAACTTTTCATACTGGTCATCCATCTGCCTTATTTCTGCTGTGGTTTTATAAGGGTAGAGGAATTTAGCACTGTGACCATGACATGCCATTATTGCCAATTCATTATTAGATGACTGCACGAGATGAGCTTTCGCAAAGACAATTGTGGAGTCTAAACACTGTGATAATATCTTCATTTCTTGCTTTACTATCCGTTGTAATGAATTTACATCCAAAACGATCACCAGCAAGCTCGTTTCTATTTCTATTTCTATTTCTAAATATTTACAAATAAATAAGTAAACAAAAATCGTTATCAAATAAATAATTACAATTAAATTCAATAAAATGGCTTAAATTTGTATATAAAAACGTACCAGTTGCCATTTTGTTGGTCTTTTGCAGAGAAGAACCTGAGACTTGAGAGCGGCTACGGGTCACCGCACTTCTGTTTCTTTTTTGTAATGGCTCCCGTCCCTCCTTGGTTGCGTTCCAAAACTTTCTTCTTCTTCTTAAATCTCCCCACGTGGATATCCGACCCAAGAAATAGACTAAGAGCTAGCTACATAAAAATAGCATCAATAACCATCGTGGAATGTCTACCTAAAAAGGTTCTTTAGTATTGCCGAACCACCAGTCTTCCTAAGCGGTTAGGAAGATTAAGACGGGGGCCGGACTAAAGATAGTCACGACAAAAAAAAGAATAAGATTTAAACATAAAATCTGCGGGAATGTTTAGTGTTTATTAAAACAAGATGTCATAATTATTGGCAGACTGTTTCCTGGAAGAGAAAGTGTCGGCAGACTACTTCAAAGTGGCGAAAAATTAGCAATAAAAAAAATTATAAGATAAAAATTAATATAATTGTTTATACGTTTAGAAAATGATATGCATAAAAGGCAGAAAGTGAAAGATAACATCGAGACAGACTGCGATAAAGAGCGCGTATTGTAGTTCGGATGATCGCAGTGTGCGCTTGCTGTGCTTAGCAAATAATAATAAAATAATAGTAGAGAATAGCAGAGAATGATAAAATTTAAGCTAAAAACTTACGCTATCTCTTTTATAATTTTAAAATAAGTTCAATAAACCGAAGCAGATCAAAATTCGGATGCTAGTATATTCGTATATAGAGTTAAATGAATGTAGTGATTGCTCATAATACGCTATCTCATGATTTTATTGCATTCATTTCTTTTCTACTTTACTTTTCTCTGTAAATGTAATTTAATATTTATTGATTTATAATTTTATATACTATTAAATACAGGAAATTGAAAAACAACATGAGATTTTTTTATCTATCTTAAAAAAGGTATGTAATGAATATTCTTAATTCTATATTATGATATCCTGTATGGTAAAATTCAAATAGAATTTCGTACACATGGCATAACATTCGATGGCAATCAGACAACGTATAAATAATTAACACAGTTATTTGGTAAGTTTTTATCACTTTTATTAAATGCTTATTAAATCGTAAATTAGTACTTCATCCAATTATGTCTAATACATTATTTTTGCATTATTCTCAAAATTTTATTCTTATATTATACTTAAGTCTTTTTTATTGTAGAATTTGATGGCGTATCTTATTCCCTTATCTGTGATCTTTAATTTATAATCCTTACATGAGTTTTTATCGAAAACTATTCATTAACTATGGTCAAATCTTAAATCTCTTAATTTCAAAAATTTTAAAAGTCAACATCAATCCTATATTTTATATTAATTCAAATTTCTTTGTAATTATTTTATTTTTTTGTTTGTTTTCTAATCCAAATCGCAAACTGTATTGCATTATCCTAATCGCATTATTCTAATTAATTATCTATAGTTTTTTTGATAAACAATATTTAAAGTAAATAAACTTTTCTTAAAAATTGCAAAATTATTCTCATATAAGGTCAATAAACATCACGTTATAAAATAATAAAAAGAAGAAACTTGCAAATACTATGAATTTCTTAATCTTAAATTGATTTGACTGGCTAATTATCTAACAATTAGTGACTAATTACGTAAGACTTGATTTAGCCAAATACAATTGATTAAAAAAATATTTCTTGTTTTTTTCCTTGATAAAAGTCAAATAAACTTATTATCCTTGCGGCCAAACATTCTCTTCAATCCATGGGAGATAATGGGAGAGTCTGGTATAAACACCAGGGATGTCAATCAATCCACAGCCCTTACTGAAGCTGAGGATACCGATTACTTGAAAGAGACATTCTCTGTCAGAATGGACTGCTTGCAGAGGACCACCAGAATCTCCTTGACAACCATCCTTGGTCCAATTACCGTGAGGATCACCGGCGCAGATCATGCTTGTTGTGACACCGTATGGAACTTTTTCGGAACTGTTATACCGTACTGTACAGAATAAATTGTCTACCATATCCAGTTGAGCTTTTTGCAGTCGGTCACGGTCCTTTCCATCTAAAGACACATAATTTAATTTGAAAATTTAGGCTATTATCTTATACAAATATTTAATCATCATAATAAACAACTTTGCATGTGTTGCACATGTGTGTAGAAATTCACGTTAGCACAGATTCTTAATAAATGTAGAATTTTTCAACATTTAAATTTTTTAATAACTCTATAATTCGCTCTTTAAAATCTGTAATTCTGTAACTTTCAAGTTTTCGATCAAGAAATTATCGAAATTACGTACTGTATTCAGTGATGTCCCAACCGCTAATCCAAGCTTGAGTTGGTACGGTATCATAGTTCTGATAAAGACACGCGGGTCGTATAAGTGTGCTAAACGTGACGAAGTTCGTAAGCTGTACCAGAGCGATGTCCGCATACAGCGCGGGTGGATTGTAATCTGGATGTCTTATAATATTTTTAATGGCAACCGTGACGCCTGGCTGGTCCTTTAATCTATTGATGTCCATCCTTGCTTCAGTTGGAGCACCGCTGCAAAAAGATACAATTATGTAAAGTATTAACTTTGTTAATTACTCCACAAATAATTTTAAGATTTTTTGATTTGTAATTTTTTAAATATACATTAATAATAGATACATTTTATGGTTTCTAAAACTCGAAATTTCTCTCAAGACCCATAAAATATGCTATGTTACATCGATAAAATTCTGTAGAATTAGTTTTAAGTGGTATCGTCAAATTTCGAGATCTTATTTGATCTATTGCTGCATTCAATAAAATAAAATAACCAGTAGGAATAAAACAAAAAGAATGTTTTTTCGTCGACATTCAAAAGTAAAAAAAAAAATAACAGAAACATACTTTGATCCATAAATGCAATGCGCAGCGGTAAGTACCCAGGTATGCGAAATCAGCGTGCCAGTGCACATCAGCATGAACCTGTTGAAATTGCGTCTACCTAGGGCGACTATGTGAGGGAACTCGCCAATTTGGGCCAGATTATTACCGACCACCAAATGATTTGCACGAAAACAAGTACTATTTACGTCCGACGATGAACCAGTCAGAGACGTTATCAGATTTACTATTTCTCTCTCATACTCTCCGCACTCTGAAATGTATTTTATAGATATTATTGTGGTTTTAATAGGTGCGTTCGACAAAGCAAACCTGAAACGTCTGAAGAATCCGTTGACACATTCTGTCTTTGTTATTTATTAGCATTGAACAAAGATAGAGTGAGGTAAAAGAGCACTCCGACGTCTCAGATTTGCTTTGCCGAACGCAGTATATGTTAAAGAGATATAAAGATTTGTTGAATATATTTAACAAAATAAGTCATTACATGTATGTGTCTAAATGTGTGACCTGTTATATTACAAATCTATAAATCCTTGGACTTTTAGATTTTTTGAGGTTTTTAAATTATTTAATTTTTTAAATTCTATACGAATTTTTGAAATGCAATTGCCTCTTACTTACTACGTTCTGAAATTGGTGCCACTGAGTTAGTGGGTAATATATCATCCAATGGAGGCGAAACTGAATTTGAATGGTCATTTTGAGAAGAAATTGGTGTACGAGATGTTGTAAAACTATTATCAACTGGTGCTGGTGTATTAAATATTGGTGTAGATGTATAGTAATATGGTCGTGGTATATAAGGTCTCTGCATAACAGGTCTTGGTAAACTAAAGTTTAAAGGAGAGTCTGTAATCGCATTCAACGATGGATTGGTCACAGGCACTGTTGAAGTCGTGTTTGCAATGTCTTCCACATAGCCCACACACTCTGAAATTCATATTATAGGTATTATTGTTTCATATGTTAAATATTTAAACATTTATTAAACATATAAAAAGTTGAATTATTTATCAGATATAAATGTCCTATTACATTATATATATTTTTTAACAAGTTCTTGACAAATATCACGTAAACAATCACATTTTACTTACTAAATCCTGATATCGGTCTTTCTGAGCCGATTTGACAGTTTAGATTGATGCGTAGTGGATCCTTTGATCTTAATGGTGCATGTGTAGTTGGATGTTGAGTTTCAGAAGAAGTAGGAGATGTGAAATTATCAACTGCTGGTGCTGGTGTATTAAATATTGGTATATGAGGTGCTGGTGATGTATAGTAGCATGGTGTGTAAGGATTTTGTATAATAAATCTTGGTATGTTAGATGTATTTGTATTAGACACATTAGATATATTAAGTACTGAAGTAGGTGATAATGTATCGTAATAAGATGGAGGGATGCAAGGTTTTTGCAAATCAAAACTTGGAGATTCTGTATCTACTTTTGTATTGTTTCTAATCGAGTTAAAAAAAGGATTCTTATTACTATTAGGAAAAAGATTGTTATTATAAAAGCTATTATTACGAAGGGTTATATTAGGAACTTGTGATGGAATGATATTTGATAAGAATGGGTTTCTTGACGAAGGCAGGAAAGGATTTGGAATAGAGTTATTTTGAGAAAACTCTGATATACCTTTGGGACCATTTATGGATGGTTGATAAAAAGCGGAATTATTTAAAGAGTCTTGACTAAGTTGAACTGCATTTGAATTCTTTACAATAAAGCCATTACCTAAAAAATATACAAGTCAAGTTATATATAGAAAACAAATATTTTCAAAAATACATATAACTGTACACGTTATTTTTTATATATTATCTCACATATAATTTTGTTTTTTTATATATCACTCTATATATATATATATATATATATATATATATATATATATAATAAATTCTTAAAATTTAAATTTTTTGTTAATATAAAAATTCTTAAAATAAAAAAATTTTAAGAATGCAAATAATAGAATTAAAGAATTTAAAAAATCTTTATAATAAAAATATCATTATGCATATCTATTCTTTATATCTTTTAAATATATATAAATTTCTTCGCATGCATAAATTTAATAGCGTTCACGTTTAATAATGTTCACAAACTGTAAAAATAATCGCCACAACAATACGACATCGCAATAACGCAAAATAATTCACTTTCCATCATTAGAATCGTTCCTACTAATAAAAATAACACTTGAAAAAACAATCATGAATTTTTTCCTACCAGTAGACCAAACAGAGACTACATCAAGGATTAGGACAATCGCAACTAGGCCAAAACGAAAACCCATCACTGAAGAAGAACACGTGAGACACACAAGGATATTGAATATTGGAAGTCAAGGCATTTGACGAGATAAGCTGCTGTAGCGATTAACGGCGGTGGAATCTGCGTGTGTCTCTCTCTGCCATCTCTCCCCCCTAATTTTACAGAAAATAGAAGAAGACGATAGGAAAAAAAACAATGAGATGAAGCGGAGAAAAGAGCGCATGGATAATCTGAGTAGAGACAGTACTGGGGTCATGACTTTGTCGAAGATATTGATGTTGCAGCAAGTTAACTGGGAATAAGTAGCTGATAAAATAAGTAGCAACCATGTAATTATACTAAGAGTTTTTTGTGTATATTAAAATTGTGATAAGTATGATTTAGAAAGTGTTTAGGATAAAAATAATGATTAAAATTAAAAATAATTTTGCAAGTATAAAGTATAGTTAAAAAGAGAAAGAAAATATATTTTAAGTATAAATATTTCAGTACTAATCAATAAAATTGACACAATTATATAAATTTATCATCATTATATCAATAATATATTTTCAAAATTTATATTAATAACCAAATTAATAAAAGATTAAATTTTAACTTCTATTATAACGTTTATACTGTTTATTAATTGCTGATTATTGCCGATAAATTTTAGAGTCAATGTAATAATTGAATTTTAGAAACTTGTCTTTATATACCTCGTAAAATTGTGATAAACTAGAGAAAAGCATAGGAATAAAGAAAAGATAGTTGAGGAATGACATTCGCTAAGAATAAATATTAAATGAACACTGTTCTTCGTTCAACGTTTCATTGATGGGAAATTCCTGATTCTGACGCAGTTACTTGAAGCGGATAAACCAGTTAGTAAAGAGAGGGGGAGCGGAGAGAGAGAGAGAGAGAGAGAGAGAGAGAGAGAGAGAGAGAGAGAGAGAGAATGTACATGTATGTATTACAGTGTGTGATAAGATGTTGAAAAACAGGAAAAAGACAAGTCAATCTGGCATTACCTATCAATATACACAAATATAATACATTCGTAAAATAAAAAGTAAAAATATACCTACTCAAAAAATATTACGTAAAAAATAAGTTATTTAAGAGTAAATAAATTAGAAGTAAAAAAAGTACATTTAATAAATTATACATTAGTACTTAACATAATAATAAATTGACTATTCATACACACATACATACGCGTGTGCGCAAAATAGTATATGAATTTTTCATTATTATGAAATAATTTTAATAAAGAAAAATACCTTACTATGTAAACATTTAAAAAACTTTATTACACTAGTATATTTACATATCTACATATTGTCACAATTTATATTTATTTCGTGTTCACATGATATTGTAAGAATACTTCAGCTTGATAGATTCCAGTCTCGTAAGCTCCGTGCGTTGTCGAGTAAAATTCGTCGTGGGTAGCTTCACCGGCAAACAGTATAATTGGTACATTCTGCCATTTGCAAAAATTAAAAATTAAAAAAAATTAAATTATAAATTGTAAAATAAATTTTAATTTATATTTATAAGTTTAATTTTTCATATTTTTATTTTATCTTGATTACACAGCATTAGAAGTCTAAAAAATTTATCACACAAGACATTGATTTCTTTTGCAATTTAAAAACGTCAAAGTTAAATTAAAAAATGCTAAGTAAAACGCGTTATATGATCTTACCTTTTCCGTCTTCGTGTCATTCTGCAACATCGTTGCCCAGATCGGCTCAGCTAACGTTCTAGGCGAGATGTTATCCCCCTCGCAACTTTTAGTGATATGGCTGTAACCGCCTCTCACATATTTATTCCCGTTCCACTTAGTTCGGACGCATTTTTTTACCGGTGGAATATCATGACATCGCAAATGACGTGTCAACAGATTCATACAATCTTGTGCGATAGTCTCCTCTGTCAAATCCTCGATGATACACGCTCCTCGTCCGCCGACCCACACTATAAGAGTGGCCGCATGAGTCGGCAGGACGTCGAATCCTGTGACGTCCTTAGTCCATTCGGGTAAGGACTGGCGATCAAGATTCCTGCTCCAAAGCAGCTGAAAACCATGGATGTTTCTTTGCCACCAGGGTTCGCCGAAATCCAGGAAAATTTTGTTAATCGTTCCAAAACCGAGATTCTCAATAGCGACGTTCAGACGACTCGGTAACAACGGTTGAAACATTTTCTTGTGATTTTCCTTCAAGTAGCCGAGCGAGCAAGTGACTATAACCGCATCGGCGAAAATTTTCGTCCCGTCAAAAATTTTCACGGTAATCGGAGAATCATTTAGAGAATCGAAAGTGTCCCGCCAGTGAATAGTTTCCACGGAAGTGGTTAAACGCACCTTTTGTTTATCCAGATTGTCAACGAGAAGATTCGTTAAAGAACTATAGCCAGACTTGAAGAGCAAATGTTCTGGTCCACCAACGTACTGTAAAAATTATTTTACACAATGTCCCTTATACACAATGTCCATTTTTTAAACATTAATTAAAAAATTAAGTTTACCTTAAACTTTCCCCAAAAAACCGCTGATAAATCGTCTAATGAATAGCAGCAATTATCCACCAAAAGAAAGCGCACGTTCCAATCAAAAATTTCTTCTTTCATCCTTCTCTCCATCGGAGAATCATTTTTCTCGTGTAAATAATCTTCAAATCTACATCTCAGGACAGAACCAATATTCTCCTGCTTCTTCAGAGGTCTTCGAGATTCGCAGATATCGTCTGAAACGGTTCGTACGAGATCGTCGATTTCGCGAACCAAACTCTCGTTCATTATTGTTCCGTCGTCGCGCAAGAAAATTCCATCGCCATCCGTGCCTTGAATGTTCGACAGTAAATCATTGCTTAAACAATACTGAGCAAGCCTGCTTTTGTCACCATGTAAAAATTGCGCTCCGCAATCTATCCAGCCATTATCCCATGGAACGGAATAAATTCTTCCTCCAACTACATCTTGAGCTGTAAGAATAATATGGTTTGAGAAATTTTGTTACATTTATATTTTTTTTTGTATTCATACTAATTTATGTATTTTTCTATTTCTTCATATACATTTTATGTTATGAATTATTAGTATGAATTAATGTTAAGAGATATATGCATATACCTTCAAGAAGAAGATAATCTGTAAATCCCGCATCCTCCAGAGTTTTCGCTGCCGCCAATCCTGCAATTCCTGCACCTACTATCACGACTCTCGTCTTTTCCGCTCCTCTTGTGTTCGTGTCAATCTCTATCCGCAATGCTTCGTCGAAGTTGTCAATCAATTGATTTAAGTGATTGCACGTTCTACATCATTCGAGTGTAGTCTATTAGTCTAATAAATCTCAGATAAACACACATACACACATACACATACACACACACACACATATATATATATATATATATATATATATACATATCTATACTGTTTGCTATTTTTCTATGAGCTCTTTATTCTATATATTCTATATGTATAAGTAAACTACACAATTTATTTAAAATATTCTTGATGTATTAATGCATTAATGATTTATAACAAGCATGACAAATAACTATAAATAGTACATACTATAATAGTATATACACAAATAAGTAATATCTTTTACTAACAATGTTATGGTATATATTTCATTATATTTTTAAAATTTTACATCAATTTACAACAATAAATTTACATTATAATATACAATATACTTTATACAAATTTTTTACATCTTACAAACAAATATTGTAGTCACCCATGCCTTAAATATATTCGGCTGTTGCAAACATTGCAAATTGCAAAGATATTTCTAGTTTTCCATAATCCGTTCATTACGAAGGTGTAGTTGTAGAAGATGTAGTTAAAGATGGGAGTTTAATTGCCTAAGAAAAGCATGCAATCAATATAATTGCAAAATTATTTGTGCAAAATTAGGAACCAATATGTTCAGTAACAATAAATAAGCACAGCAACATTCATTTCATTTCAATTTTATGCAAAATAAAAAAATATGTAAACTCGAATATTAATAATAAGCTGAACATAATAACATAGTACAACACAACACTGCAGCGTGCAATAAGAAGCAAAAATAAATGGAAAGAATTATTAATTTATAATGCATTATGTATTGCATATGATTGTATAGATGTATTACATCTTTTATAAACTAAATTTTACTTAACACATAACTCCCTTTTTTCATTCCATTTTATTAAACTGGAAAAAATTTTAAATTTATAGTGAAAAATGTACTATAAAAACTTTAATAAAAATAGATTTAAAAATTAATAAAAATTTAATGGAAAGAGAGAATTAATTTCTTGCAATCTTTAAAGCATGTTTGATTTAAATAAAATAATAAAAATGACTATTACAGATATTATTATAAGACTCATCACACGTTGATATCAGGCTTCAAGTAAATCTCAATTGACATTATTTTACCTTTCAAATTCGATTATTCTATCCGCTTCACGGAAGCCAGTTTCTACAGCGCCATGCACAGTGGAATAATAGTGATCATGCGTGGCTTCTCCAGCGAAAAGGATTACCTAATCGTAATTTGTTTCATCAACATTAATAGTTTTTCTCTCAAAATCAATTTTAAGTTACGTGAGATAAAAGTACATGAAAAACTAAAGCTAAAAATAAAAGAACATTTAAGTATTATGAAAAAAATGAGTTAACATAAAAGACTATAAGAAGACTGACTATAATATTTTAAATAATAATTTGCATAACAATTAAAAATATTGTTATCTTTATTTTGGAATTACATACAGGTTTACTTCCATTCACAATTGGCTCGGCCAAATCTCTTGGTCTTATATCTATTTGCTCGGAAAACATGCTTTGAAAACTATACGAGCCTCGAAAATGTTCATCGGTGTACCATTTAGACCTAGAAATAAAAAAATAAGGATAGTAAAATGATAAGTTAAAGCAGATCTGATTATTTTTCTTTCAATCAATTGGAATATAAAACTACCTTAACATTCTTATTGGCTTCACAACAGTGTAATGTTTCTCAAATGATTTTTTTAACAATAAATATAATCCGTCAAGTACGTCAACATCCGATAAGGTTTCCATATGTCTCGCATTTTTTCCAGCTATCCAAGCACATAAAAGATTTGGCTGATGTGCCACAGTAAAAAATGAAAACACATCACAAAGCCATTCTCTATTCTAAGATAAATATTTAACGCGATTAGTAGAAGAGCAGTAAAAATAACAAATTGGTAAAATTAATTTTCAATAACAAGTTATTGTTCTTTATCATCTATAAGCTTAGATAAATGTACATTCAAATGTTTGCTTACTTGACCGTAAGTTTGCAGGAATTTCTTATCTTTGTCCGACCAGATAAAGTTAAAGCTGACTTTATCCTCTGGCCACCATCTGTGTGAAAATTCAAGGAAAATCTTGTTTGCTGTTCCAATATTTAATCCCTACAACAAAATGATGTTACGTAACAAATAATGTTAATTGACATCAACTATACAATATACCATTTCATTTTACAGTGTTATTAATAAACCTCTATCGCGCGCTGTTTCTTCTGCGACAAAGATGGCACGAACATCGTGGAATGTTTGTCCTTCAGGACGCCCAAAGATCCAGTTAAATATTACATGTAACGCAGAATTACTCGCATCCATCTCTGGTAATCACAGTCACGTTCTCATCTGAGCTATAATTAATAGTTACCACAACCTTTCCGAACTCTATTTTTCCATCACTGGTAAGCATTCCTCTGCGTTCGGAATTTTTTGCTAAAATAATGATATTTTTAATTAGAAAAAAATTACTAAAATTATAAAATACATATTAATAAAGTGCTATATATGATTAAGATATAAAATATTAAAAATATCTTACAAATATTTATTGTACACTAAACTTTAATTAAAAGTTTAAATAGCACATTTAACTTTAATATATTATTGTAATATTCTTTTAGTTTTCATATATAATCCTCTCTCTCTTTTTTTGTTAATTTGTATTTATTAAATTAAACTTATATAGCTCAATTTTAAGTATTTTGACTATTTCTTTTTGACAAAATACCTTTAAAAAATTTATTGAAAGTTCCAGCATTTTGTAAAGTGTAAAATTATTGAAAATATTTTTATTCAACGCGATATTTTCGGTTCAAAATTTATTAAATAATTTCTTACCAATAATAAATCAAAAATTGTCTTATAACCACGATTCTTCCAATCCAAAGTAGGATCGCCCCGCATTCCCAATATTCTGTCAAACGTTTTGCGGAGACGTCAAACCATGAATCGCTGCACTGTATAGAGTTTTCCATCTTTTCTATCCAAGGATAAATATTCAGCAATTCGAGCACGATTCGTGAATGGCTTCTCATCAAAAGCTTTATAATATCTACAACATTGTAATAAATTAATTATTATAACGCATTAGCAATATTAATATCTAATTTATATCTATATACAGTGTTTTATCTAAATTTAAATAAATGTAAGATAAATAATTAAATAATTTTTCTGTTATTTTTATTCTCAACTGTTACAATGTTTTATAAGTAACTTCTGTTAAGTGGTATATTAATTTAACTTTAAATTCACGTTTTATATATGTATAAATTTATTACATTATAAGCAAATTTTGTTGAATAAAGACAACGTTTTTATACTTCATATCTTTTCTTATTCAAATTTTGGGCGGGTAAGCAAGTTGATGAATCATCACCCATGTGCTGAACTGTGGGAGGGGGGGAGACATTGACCAACTACAACAGCATGTTGTAATCATTCTGTCACATATGTAGAAAGCATAGCCTCTAAGTGATGATATTTTTAAGTTCTAATAGACTGAATTGTTTAACTTGAAATCTGCATTTTTTAAATATAGGTTTGCAATTATCTGAATCATGGAAATACAGTGCATTCATATAATTTCTTCCGCAAATTACTGTAAAACCAACTACAACGGTAATGCGGTCAAATTCCACTGATTACTTTTGACAAGCACTTTTGCTACGAATAAACTTAGCAAGACATAGTAAGATGCTTCCAAAAAGGTAATAATATTTCTGAATATTATATACTATTTATTATTATAAATAATTATTATAAATAATTTTATTACTTTTAACAATAATAGAAGGCTCTTACAAATTTAGATATTTTACTCTTAATTATAATTATAGGAAGGTAGATCCCAGAATTGGAAAGTTTAAGAAACGAAGTGGACTGACCACCAAATTTAGACACAAACCATTCGTAATATCCAAAGAGAATCATCCCGTATTCACGCTGCGGTACTTGTTACGAACACAAGTGGCCAATGGGCAAAGCTACGCTACGCCAAATTTATAGTTTGTTATTGAAGCTCCACAGCAACAGGGCACGATGTACCGATGATCGCAGATGCAAGAGGTTGCCAGCTCACACTGGCTTGCTTAACAATGGAACAGATACGTGTAAGATTATCAGACAAATTATAATGAATTATATAATTTCTGATTATAATAAAAATTATACAAAAATTCAAGCTAAATTATATATATATATATATATATATATATATATATATATATATATACACACACACACATATATAATGTACATATATATAATAGTAATTATAATGTAAGTATAATATTTGTTTTATTGGTTAGTGCATAGATTATGACTTCAAAGGACTTCAGGATCCAACATATTACGTACTTCTGACTTATGTGCAATCTCCGGAGGCAACAATGGACAAAATTTTGAATGTTTTGCAAAAAATGCAACGACTCGATATAATAAATCAGATTAAGGATTACGTATACAATCTAGTCGATGTTGCGTTGCAACATGCCATGAGTCATGATGGTAAAAAAAAGTAACATTCCTTTTTTACAGATATAAACGAGTCAAGTCAAATTCAAAAGATACATCTTTGTAATGACTATACATATTTGATTATAATTATAAGATTAATTATTCGTTTTCGTACATTTTAGGATCTAAAATAATTCGACCTGGACATATACCAAAAGCACCATTAGTTTTAAGCCCCATTTCAACAGTGGAATACAAAACCGAAATGAAAGAAAGCGAATCAATGTTTATACCACAAGACAATCAGCAGAAGAAGGTTGCTCAACTGATTTAAATAATTACAAAAATTTATTAAAGGTTAAATTAAAATTTGTTAAATAATATATTTTATTATGTCACATAATAGCATGAACAAACATATGGCTGTATAGTTATGCTGACTTTTGCCGACGATGGTTTATCAACTGCTGAGAGTATCACAAACATATTTAGATCCAAACAGCCGCGAATCGGCGTACTTATATTGCAAGAACAAGAAAAACACGTTTATAGTCGAGCTGAAGAATTCATAGACGATTGTTTTAAACAGGTAGATTTATTTCTTCCCTTTCTTTGATGGCTCGAATCGAGCTTTAGCATTCTAAAGAAAAACAGCCCATAAACTTTGTCTTCCTAATTTAATGTCTTCCTAACAATTCTTATGAAAAAAAAATGTAAATTTTTCATTTAACATTCATTCTTTGAGGTCAAATTTTAAGCCTTTTCGAAAATTAGAAATATTTTTTTGAATCGTTAATTATATATTAATTTTTTACATTAATTTATAATATGATATTAAATTAATCTACTTTTAGGTTGATTACGTTATACCAATTCTGACAAAAGAATACATTGAAAGAATCAATAATCCAGTAAAAACGTACGAACAGATGCATAACAATTTAAATAGCAAATACTTGAAGTACATATATTCCTTACTGAGATACGAATATGTAAGAAATCAATGCTGCAACAATCGTGTAAGGTACATATAAATGATACGCTTTTTGAAATCTTAAATTGATAAGCAAATTCGTATATAGTAGATAACAAATCTACGCTGAGAGAATTTTCTCTTAAAATTTACCCTCAAAATCTGGTAATTGTAGGATAATGTGTTAACTCAAGGAATTTTATTATACTTTTGAATAAAATTTACTAAAAGTATAGTAAAATTTACTAAAAGTATAGTAAATTTTATTAAATAGTATGGTAAAATTCCTCGAGGTCACACATTATCCCACAATTACCAAATTTTAAGAGAAAATTATCTCTGTGTACAATAGATTAATCTTTAATTGATGTTTATAAGAGAATATTGCTTATATCGTTTACAATTAATGTAACAGCACAACAGCTATTATTAATTGGTCTTTGTTATCAGATGCATTGTGCCTGATAAAGATGTTTGTACGATTGTACGAGCAAGTCTGCATCCCACATTGCAAGCGTGGTTTCGTGAAAGTGATATCGACGGTTTTGTGAACAATATTCTCTTCCATAAATTTAATGTAAAAAGATCATGAGTGCTTAAACGAAAATAATTATTTCATAATCAACTTTTGGTTCACATTTTCTTAAAAACCTTTAAAAATTTATAATATTGATGGGTTTTTCAATATTGTCTAAATTAAATTTTAAATAAAAAACTTTGTGGATTTATAGAAAAACTCAAAAATTTTGTGAACAACTATTATAAACTAAATTTGTTGTAATTTTTTTTACAGTCTATTTTTTTATGTTAACAAAATAAAAAAGCACATTGTATCTACTTGTTTTCTAATTAATTTGTCTTACAATTATTAATATAAATTTTTAAGTCTGGATAAAAATAAAAATACTCACTCTCTTATGAAGTAATCCCCAAAAGATCCCTCTTCCTCTTTCAATTCTATCTGTTTCATTTTATTCATATTATTAAAGTAAATCATCAAGGCTTCAGTACTTTCTTCATTGGGTATTATTTCACCATTAATATTAGCAAATTCATGTCTGCTAGGGTCAAGTAGAGCAATAAATGAACTCAGCAGATTGTGTTTGGAGGCAAGTTCATACACCACATTTCCAGATTGTCCATGAACCCATTGAGCTCCGAGATCCACCACATGTTCACCTGGAAATATTAAAACAGTCAGATAAAGTTTCTCTACAAATATGTAAAGAAAATTTTAAAAATGCAAAACTGAAACTCTCGACATTAAAGTTATCTAGTAAACCAACAGTAATATAACATCAACATAATTCCACGCTTAACAATATAAATGTAATATGTAACATATGTTGCATACATTGGATACAACATTAACATTACTGTTAGTTGATATTTACAAAGTAATAATCAAAGCTAGTTATTATCTAATGATAATAATAAAAGGAATTCTTATTAAGCCAAGATTAATTAGGGAAATTATTATTTACCGAAGTTCTTGGTGTATATTCGGCCACCGATTCTGTCATTGGCTTCCAGTATCACAAAATCGCTCATTCCCCTCTTGCAACAATCTCGAGGCAGCTGCGATACCAGCTGCGCCCGCTCCGACAATCACGACTCTCGTTTCCTTCGGCATATCGAGAGCTCCTGACGACTGCTGTACTGCGTCAAACAATCTCGCCGCACTGCTGAAAGAACGTCTCTGCGTATTGTCGGAGATAAATGTGAATAATGGCCTTAAATAGACTTGAATTGGCTCAAACAGATAACGCATCGGATTAGACGGATTACCGGTTAATAAAAGGGATTGTACTGTTATCTTGGCACATTGACAAAACACAATCTCCCCACCTTCTACGAAGCGAGATATGCAATTAATCCCATGAAATGTATTTAATCTCCAGAGATTGTAAAAAAGTTAAAGGGAGGAAAAGTAATTTGATTTTCTTCCCTCGCGTTCGCCTTTTCTGCTAATCCAATTACGGCAGTTGCGTCTCGCGTAATGTCATTAACCATTACTTCGCACACATCTAATTGATTTTATCTCGCTGGCAAGAGTATCGCAACGAATTTTTATTCAACACTTTGGGATAGAACCTCCAGCGAAAAATTCTGAGGATTGAGAAATGTGTCCACGTGCGATCGCGAAGTCTCTTTCGTGCCTCGTAAAAAGTAAACTTATTCTACGGAGGAACCGACGGACGGCCGTCGAGAGTGCGATGACAACCGATTAATCATTCGGGAAGCAAAGATCCGGCAAACATTGTTTTCAACGGATTATGCTACAACTCACGTTGGCACGCGTTCGCCACATTACGCGTGAAGAATTTTTACTGAACTGGCACACGCGTAAGCGCGACTGTGCGCATGCGTGAGATGACGTACAGGACCGATGGTTCTATCTTCGAATAAACTAATATATGGTAAGTTAGCTAATAAGTAAATATCTACATTATATATTTAAACCAGCATAAATAGATTTCATGTTTATATGTATATTATGCGTCTGTGTAGACACAATAGATAATTTATTTATACCTAAGCTAAAATTATATATTTTGCGCAATAAATTATATTTACAGTCTTTTTGAAGAGGGGAATTTTATAGAGCTGATTCTGAGTATCAACGCTATTAAATTGTTTGTCAATTTAATTTGTAAAATTACGTATTTTCAATCCTCATGTAAAGAAAGTGTTTCAAGACCGGTAAAATTGCAACACGCAAGCTAATAAGTGGTCTTACTTACAAAAAATGTAATACTGAGCAGTATTAAATTGTATTACTCATTATTTCAAGTGTTAAAGGACTAACAGCATTACTGTTTAATTGGAGATAGTAAAAATTAAACAAAAATTATTATTTGGCACAAATTCGCTGCAGATAATATAGGCGATCTTATTTTATTTTTATATATATTCGATATATATGTCGTTTAGTGGAGTTAAAACAGACTATATTTAAAAAACAAAATAGAATTGAAATTTTATTTTAAATTTTGCTCACAACTTCATTCATTTAGACACAACCTATTAAATTTTAGTTATGTTTTTATAATTATTTATAAATTGACAAGTATTAATTATAGACGAATTAACTCCGTTTAGTATATATTTTGATCAATAAGAATTAATTCAATTTCTGTCTCCAAATGTCTAGAATTTCTTTAAAACTCCCAGCACACTCCAACATACAAGGTAAAAACATCCAATGTTAGAATTAAGATTAATTATAAAAATATTACAAATATTATATATTAATTTTAATTTAGTCTATTTTTATTTTTTATTTCTTTCAATTATAAAAGATGTATTATATTTTCTTTTCCTTAATTAATTGTATATAATTTACATTAACTGTGCCAAGATTGAATAATCTTTATGTAGCATTTATAGTTTGTTGACATCTAAGAGGGAAAAGTGCTTATTTGTAGAATACTTTTAGAGACAAATGGCTGAAAAAAGATTTAAGATTAAAACCGTTCGGATTTTGTTGTTCCCTCGATCATTTCGATCCTCTTACACGATACGATCAACGAATGCCGCCTTACAAGTCTTCACTGACAGCAATAACTTCCGTTCACGAATGTCCAGTGATTAATTGCAAACAAAATTTATTATGCCCCGACTTTCCCGAGAAGAAAAAACTGCCCAAAACAAAAGCGTCAGACATGGTAGAACACCAATGGTTGAAGAATAGTGGATTAAATTATACCCAGTTTGAGAAAAACAATCGCTTTATAAAACGATATCTAGAATGAAAATTGCATTGGCAAAAGATATTTTTTGGGCAGAAAAACGAAAAATTCATGAGGAGAAAATCAGTAAAGCAATAAAAACAGCAAAGAAGAAAAGTAAGTTCCTTCATTCAGTCAAAGAATGTAAAAATGTTAAATAGTTAAAAACGATTATTTTTAAAATGTATTTTATATATATTTCGTACAATTAATATCATTTGTTTAACTTAAATTTTATATCTTAATTATAATAATGAGTACTAAATTAAAAAAAAATTTTTTGAAATAGAAGATAGTTGAAAAAAGTGTTTAGTTAAAAATTGCAATAAATGTTATTAATTGTCTAATTTATGTGTGTGTATGTAATCTATATTAATATCTATATTAATACATTAATAATTGAAATATTTTATTTCTTTTTTCTTATTTCTTTTTTTCTTTGTAGACAAGAAATACTCACTAAAGTTGAAGACGTACCCACGATGGTACAAGATTTTTCTCCGGATCAAGTAAAAATGAGTGATTTAAAACAGATCTTATTTTGATGAATAAAATTCAAATAAAATACATAAAAAATAAGTGTTTTTAAAATAATAAAGTTACTCTCATTAAGTAAAAAACAATGTTTCTCTTGATCTTGATATTTAAAAGACTTTTAACTAAAATAAAATTACGCGACTCATTCTACATTTTAAAATTAAGTTCTATAAATTCGTAGATAAAAATTTAATGAAACTGGAAAATGTAATGCACATTGATTATGAAGAGACAAAGACACATGGCACGCAAACAACACTAATAGCTATCGGCGTCATTTCACATTCATTTTTTCCAATTAAAGCCGATTACTATAAAAGAATTACATAAATTATGCAACTTAAATAGCGTCGATTTTCTGCGTAAAAATTTATAGAATCTTAACAGGAAATGATTTCTGCGAAGAAGGATATAGTATATATCTTATTATAT